>NW_026968372.1:0-100462 GCF_028390025.1 Pseudophryne corroboree
TTTGCTAATCTCACATCGATATCTCTATTGCGCCAAGTGGAATTTATTTGTTCTATTGGCCAAAATGATTTTATTTCATTTGGATTACATTCATGAACTTTTTTGAAATGAGATGAAAGAGAAACATAGAAACATCGAATTTGTCGGCAGATAAGAACCACTTGGCCCATCTAGTCTGCCCCTTATTTTATTTTTTATTTTTTTATATTCTTTTTATCACTAACCTTATTTGATCCTTATTTCTTTGTAAGGATATCCTTATTTCTATCCCATGCATGTTTAAATTGCTCTACTGTCTTAGCCTCTACCACCTCTGGTGGGAGGCTATTCCACTTGTCCACTACCCTTTCTGTGAAATAATTTTTCCGCAAATTTCCCCTGAACCTCCCCCCCTCCAGTCTCAGTGCATGTCCTCGTGTCCTATTGCTTCTCTTCATTTGGAGAATGTTTCCCTCCTGGACTTTGTTAAAACCCTTCATATATTTGAAAGTTTCTATCATATCCCCCCTTTCCCTTCTCTGCTCCAAACTATACATGTGTCTCTATTCCTTTCTTAATGTTATAAAGATGTTGAGACAGTTTAATTTTCAAACATCGGGTAGTTTTACCTATATATACAAGTCCACATTTACATTCAATGGCATATACCAAATTTTTTGAGTTACATGTCAAAAATTCTGTTATATTATACGTTATTCCTTTTACTTCAAATTCTTTAAGTTTGCTCACTCCTTTGGTGTTCCTACACATATTACACATCGCACAGCGATGGAAGCCCTGTGTACGTATGTTGTTTCTTTTAACAGGTTCTACTGAACTATGTACTAGCTTATCTTTTAGATTTTTCGATCTCCTATAAATAAAATCAGGCTTGGCAGGTATAGCATTTCCTATGATGGGGTCTTTCCTAAGAAAGTTCCAATGTTTCTTGAACACTTTCTCGATTTCTTTATGTTGGGTGTTATATTCAGATATAAAGGACCATTGTGTAATGTCCCTTTTCCTTTTATTGATATTTTCATCTTGAATCATTTTTTCACCAATAAGATTCTTCCTTTCTAACCACTACACTTTTTGATTCACCTCCATCAGCAGTTCTTTCTCATAACCTTTTTCTAGGAATCTGTTGGTCATTTCTAAACTGTTTAAAAAGCATCCCCCATGGTCAGTATACGAGGGTAAAACGCAATTGTACAGAGGAAGAAATATGCAAGAGCCAGACTTTAGAAATGACCAACCAATTCCTAGAAAAAGAAGCAGCAGTTATACCTCCAATATGTAATGCAGCAGGGGGCGTCATGCTTACATAGGAGCAGCAGATAGGACCAATATGTAATGAAGAAGTGGGCGACATGCTTACATAGAAGCAGCAGATAGGATAAATATGTAATGCAGCAGGGGGCGTCATGCTTACATAGAAGCAGCAGAAAGGACCAATATGTAATGCAACAGGGGGCGTCATGCTTACATAGAAGCAGCAGATAGGATAAATATGTAAAGCAGCAGGGGGCATCATGCTTACACAGAAGCAGCAGATAGGATAAATATGTAATGCAGCAGGGGGCGTCATGCTTACATAGAAGCAACAGTTATACCACCAATATGTAATGCAGCAGGGGGCGTCATGCTTACAGAGAAGCAGCTGTTATACCACCAATATGTAATGCAGCAGGGGGCGTCATGCTTACATAGCAGCAGCAGATAGGATAAAAATGTAATGCAACAGGGTGCGTCATGCTTACATAGAAGCAGCAGATATAATAAATATGTAATGCAGCAGGGGGCATAATTCTTACATAGAAACAGCAGATAGGATAAATATGTAATGCAGCAGGGGGCGCCATGCTTACATAGAAGCAGCAGATAGGATAAATATGCAATGCAGCAGGGGGCGTCATGCTTACACAGAAGCAGCAGTTATACCACCAATATGTAATGCAGCAGGGGACGTCATGCTTACAGAGAAGCAGCAGATAGGATAAATATGTAATGCAGCAGGGGGCGTCATGCTTACATAGAAGCAGCAGGTAGGATAAATATGTAATGCAGCAGGGGGTGTCATTCTTACATAGAAGCAGCAAATAGGATAAATATGTAATGCAGCAGCGGGCGTCATGCTTACATAGAATCAGCAGATAGGATAAATATATAATGCAGCAGGGGGCGTCATGCTTACACAGAAGCAGCAGTTAAACCACCAATATGGTAATGCAGCAGGGGGCGTCATGCTTACATAAAAGCAGCAGATAGGACCAATATGTAATGCAGCAAGGGGCGTCATGCTTACATAGAAGCAGCAGATAGGACCTATATGTAATGTAGCAGGGGGCCTCATGCTTACATATGAGAAGCAGATAGGACCAATATGTAATGCAGCAGGGGGCGTCATGCTAACATAGAAGCAGATAGGACCAATATGTAATGCAGCAGGGGGCGTCATGCTTACATAGAAGCAGTAGATAGGATAAATATGTAATGCAGCAGGGGGCGTCATGCTTACACAGAAGCAACAGTTATACCACCAATATGTAATGCAGCAGAGGGCATCATGCTTACACAGAAGCAGCAGTTATATCACCAATATGTAATGCAGCAGTAGGCGTCATTCTTACACAGAAGCAGCAGTTATACCACCAATATGTAATGCAGCAGGGGGGCGTAATTCTTACATAGAAGTAGCAGTTATACCACCAATATGTAATGCAGAAGGGGGCGTCATGCTTACACAGAAGCAGCAGTTATACCACCAGTATGTAATGCAGCAGGGGGCATAATTCTTACATAGAAACAGCAGTTATACCACCAATATGTAATGCAGCAGGGGGTGTCATGCTTACACAGAAGCAGCAGTTATACCACCAATATGGGTATGCAGCAGGGGGCGTCATGCTAACATAGAAGCAACAGTTATACCACCAATATTTAATGCAGCAGGGGGCGTAATTCTTACAAAGAAGCAGCAGTTATACCACCAATATGTAATGCAACATGGGGCGTCATGCTTACACAGATGCAGCAGTTATACACCAATATGGTAATGCAGCAGGGGGGCATCATGCTTACATAGAAGCAGCAGTTATACCACCAATATATAATGCAGCAGGGGGTGTCATGCTTACATAGAAGCAGCAGTTATACCACCAATATGTAATGCAGCAGGGGGCGTAATTTTTACACAGAAGCAGCAGTTATACCACCATTATGTAATGCAGCAGGGGGCATAATTCTTACATAGAAGCAGCAGTTATACCACCAATATGTGATGCAGCAGGGGGTGCCATGCTTACACAGAAGCAGCAGTTATACCACCAATATGTAATGCAGCAGTAGGCGTCATGCTTACTCAGAAGCAGCATTTATACCACCAATATGTAATGCAGCAGGGCGCGTAATTATTACATAGAAGCAGCAGTTATGCCACCAATATGTAATGCAGCAGGGGGCGTCATGCTTACATAGAAGCATCAGATAGGATAAATATGCTAATGTAGCAGGGGGCGTCATGCTTACACAGAAGCAGCAGTTATACCACCAATATATAATGCAGCAGGGGACGTCATGCTTACACAGAAGCAGCAGTTATACCACCAATATGTAATGCAGCAGGGTGCACCATGCTAACATAGAAGCAGCAGATAGGATAAATATGAAATGCAGAGGGGGGCGTCATGCTTACACAAAAGCAGCAGTTACACCACCAATATGTAATGCAGGAAGGGGCATCACGCTTACACAGAAGCAGCAGTTATACCACCAATATGTAATGCAGCAGGGGGCGTCATGCTTACACAGAAGCTGCAGTTATACCACCAATATGGTGATGCAGCAGTGGGCGTCATGCTTACACAGAAGCAGCAGTTATACCACCAATATGTAATGCAGCAGGGGGCGTCAAGCTTACATAGAAACAGCAAACAGGATACATATGTAATGCAGCAGGGAGGCGTCATGCTTACATAGAAGCAGCAGATAGGATAAATATGTAATGCAGCAGGGGGCGTCATTCTTACATAGAAGCAGCAGATAGGATAAATATGTAATGCAGCAGGGGGCGCCATGCTTACATAGAATCAGCAGATAGGATAAATATGTAATGCAGCAGGGGGCGTCATGCTTACACAGAAGCAGCAGTTATACCACCAATATGTAATGCAGCAGGGGACGTCATGCTTACAGAGAAGCAGCAGATAGGATAAATATGTAATGCAGCAGGGGGCGTCATGTTTACATAGAAGCAGCAGGTAGGATAAATATGTAATGCAGCAGGGGGTGTCATTCTTACATAGAAGCAGCAAATAGGATAAATATGTAATGCAGCAGCGGGCGTCATGCTTACATAGAATCAGCAGATAGGATAAATATATAATGCAGCAGGGGGCGTCATGCTTACACAGAAGCAGCAGTTATACCACCAATATGGTAATGCAGCAGGGGGCGACATGCTTACATAGAAGCAGCAGATAGGACCAATATGTAATGCAGCAAGGGGCGTCATGCTTACATAGAAGCAGCAGATAGGACCTATATGTAATGTAGCAGGGGGCCTCATGCTTACATATGAGAAGCAGATAGGACCAATATGTAATGCAGCAGGGGGCGTCATGCTTACATAGAAGCAGTAGATAGGATAAATATGTAATGCAGCAGGGGGCGTCATGCTTACACAGAAGCAGCAGAAAGAATAAATATGTAATGCAGCAGGGGGCGTCATGCTTATAACAGAAGCAACAGTTATACCACCAATATGTAATGCAGCAGAGGGCGTCATGCTTACACAGAAGCAGCAGTTATACCACCAATATGTAATGCAGCAGGGGGGCGTAATTCTTACATAGAAGCAGCAGTTATACCACCAATATGTAATGCAGCAGGGGGCGTCATGCTTACACAGAAGCAGCAGTTATACCACCAGTATGTAATGCAGCAGGGGGCATAATTCTTACATAGAAACAGCAGTTATACCACCAATATGTAATGCTGCAGGGGGTGTCATGCTTACACAGAAGCAGCAGTTATACCACCAATATGGGTATGCAGCAGGGGGCGTCATGCTAACATAGAAGCAACAGTTATACCACCAATATTTAATGCAGCAGGGGGCGTAATTCTTACAAAGAAGCAGCAGTTATACCACCAATATGTAATGCAACATGGGGCGTCATGCTTACACAGAAGCAGCAGTTATACACCAATATGGTAATGCAGCAGGGGGGCATCATGCTTACATAGAAGCAGCAGTTATACCACCAATATATAATGCAGCAGGGGGTGTCATGCTTACATAGAAGCAGCAGTTATACCACCAATATGTAATGCAGCAGGGGGCGTAATTTTTACACAGAAGCAGCAGTTATACCACCATTATGTAATGCAGCAGGGGGCATAATTCTTACATAGAAGCAGCAGTTATACCACCAATATGTGATGCAGCAGGGGGGGGCCATGCTTACACAGAAGCAGCAGTTATACCACCAATATGTAATGCAGCAGTGGGCGTCATGCTTACTCAGAAGCAGCATTTATACCACCAATATGTAATGCAGCAGGGCGCGTAATTATTACATAGAAGCAGCAGTTATGCCACCAATATGTAATGCAGCAGGGGGCGTCATGCTTACATAGAAGCATCAGATAGGATAAATATGCTAATGTAGCAGGGGGCGTCATGCTTACACAGAAGCAGCAGTTATACCACCAATATATAATGCAGCAGGGGACGTCATGCTTACACAGAAGCAGCAGTTATACCACCAATGTGTAATGCAGCAGGGTGCACCATGCTTACATAGAAGCAGCAGATAGGATAAATATGAAATGCAGAGGGGGGCGTCATGCTTACACAAAAGCAGCAGTTACACCACCAATATGTAATGCAGGAATGGGCATCATGCTAACACAGAAGCAGCAGTTATACCACCAATATGTAATGCAGCAGGGGGCGTCATGCTTACACAGAAGCAGCAGTTATACCACCAATATGGTGATGCAGCAGGGGGCGTCATGCTTACACAGAAGCAGCAGTTATACCACCAATATGTAATGAAGCAGTGGTAATCATGCTTACATAAGAGCAGCAGATAGGACCAACATGTAATGCAGAAGGGGGCAACATGCTTACATAGAAGCAGCAGATAGGATAAATATGTAATGCAGCAGGGGGCATCATGCTTACATAGCAGCACCAGATAGGATAAATATGTAATGCAGCAGGGTGCGTGATGCTTACATAGAAGCAGCAGATAGAATAAATAAATAATGCAGCAGGGGGCATCATGCTTACATAGAAGCAGCAGATAGAATAAATATGTAATGCAGCAGGGGGTATCATACTTACATAGAAGCAGCAGATAGAATAAATATGTAATGCAGCCGGTGGTATCATGTTTACATAGAAGCAGCAGATAGAATAAATATGTAATGCAGCAGGGGGCGTCATGATAACATAGAAGCAGCAGTTATACCACCAGTATGTAATGCAGCAGGGGGCGTCATACTTACATAGAAGCAGCAGTTATACCACCAATATGTAATGCAGCAGGGGGCGTCATTCTTACACAGAGGCAGTAATTATACCACCAATATGTAATGCAGCAGGGTGCGTCATTCTTACATAGCAGCAGCAGATCGGATAAATATGTAATGCCGCATGGGGCATCATTCTTACATAGAAACAGCAGATAGGATAAATAAATAATGCAGCAGGGGGCGTCATGCTTACACAGAAGCAGCAGTTATACCACCAATATGGTAATGCAGCAGGCGGCGTCATGCTTACACAGAAGCAGCAGTTATACCACCAATATGTAATGCAGCAGGGGGCATCATGCTGACATAGAAGCTGCAGATAGGACCAATATGTAATGCAGCAGGGGGCGTCATGCTTACATAGAAGCAGCAGATAGGACCTATATGTAATGTAGCAGGGGGCCTCATGCTTACATAGGAGCAGCAGATAGGATAAATATGTAATGCAGCAGGGGGCGTCATACTTACACAGAAGCAGCAGATAGGATAAATATGTAATGCAGCAGGGGGCGTCATACTTACACAGAAGCAGCAGATAGGATAAATATGTAATGCAGCAGGGGGCGTCATGCTTACACAGAAGCAGCAGTTATACCACCAATATGTAATGCAGCAGGGGGCGTCATGCTTACACAGAAGCAGCAGATAGGATAAATATGTAATGCAGCAGGGGGCGTCATGCTTACACAGAAGCAGCAGTTATAACACCAATATGTAATGCAGCAGGGGGCGTCATGCTTACATAGAAGCAGCAGATAGGATAAATATGTAATGCAGCAGGGGGCGTCATGCTTACACAGAAGCAGCAGTTATACCACCAATATGTAATGCAGCAGGGGGCGTCATGCTTACATAGAAGCAGCAGATAGGACCAATATGTAATGGAGCAGGGGGCGTCATGCTTACATAGAAGCAGTAGAAAGGATAAATATGTACTGCAGCAGGGGGCGTCATACTTACACAGAAGCAGCAGATAGGATAAATATGTAATGCAGCAGGGGGCGTCATGCTTACACAGAAGCAGCAGTTATACCACCAATATGTAATGCAGCAGGGGGCGTCATGCTTACATAGAAGCAGCAGATAGGATAAATATGTAATGCAGCAGGGGGCGTCATGCTTACACAGAAGTAGCAGTTATACCACCAATATTTAATGCAGCAGGGGTTATCATGCTTACATAGAAGCAGCAGATAGGATAAATGTGTAATGCAGCAGGGGGGCGTCATGCTTACATAGAAGCAGCAGATAGGATAAATATGTAATGCAGCAGGGGGCATCATTCTTACATAGAAGCAGCAGATAGGATAAATATGTAATGCAGCAGGGGGCGTCATGCTTACATAGAATCAGCAGATAGGATAAATATATAATGCAGCAGGTGGCGTCATGCTTACACAGAAGCAGCAGTTATACCACCAATATGGTAATGCAGCAGGGGGTGTCATGCTTACACAGAAGCAGCAGTTATACCACCAATATGTAATGCAGCCGGGGGCATCATGCTTACAGAGAAGCAGCAGATAGGATAAATATGTAATGCAGCAGGGGGCGTCATGCTTACATAGAAGCAGCAGATAGGATAAATATATAATGCAGCAGGGGTCATCATTCTTACATAGAAGCAGCAGATAGGAAAAATATGTAATGCAGCAGGGGGCGTCATGCTTACATAGAATCAGCAGATAGCATAAAAATATAATGCAGCAGGGGGCGTCATGCTTACACAGAAGCAGCAGTTATACCACCAATATGGTAATGCAGTAGGGGGCGTCATGCTTACACAGAAGCAGCAGTAATACCACCAATATGGTAATGCAGCAGGGGGCGTCATGCTTACATAAAAGCAGCAGATATGACCAATATGTAATGCAGCAGGGGGCGTCATGCTTACATAGAAGCAGCAGATAGGACTATAAGTAATGTAGCAGGGGGCCTCATGCTTACATATGAGTAGCAGATCGGACCAATATGCAATGCAGCAGGGGTGTCATGCTTACATAGAAGCAGCAGATAGGACCAATATGTAATGCAGCAGGGGGCATCATGCTTACATAGTAGCAGTAGATAGGATAAATACAGTATGTAATGCAGTATGGGGCTTCATGCTCACACAGAAGCAGCAGATAGGATAAATATGTAATGCAGCAGGGTGCGTCATGCTTACACAGAAGCAGCGTATATACCACCAATATGGTAATGCAGAAGGGTGCATCATGCTTACACAGAAGCAGCAGTTTTACCACCAATATGTAATGCAGCAGGGGGCGTCATGATTGCACAGAAGCAGCAGTTATACCACCAATATGTAATGCAGCAGGGGGCGTCATGCTTACAGAGAAGCAGCAGTTATACCACCAATATGTAATGCAGCAGGGGGCGTCATGCTTACATAGAAGCAGCAGATAGGATAAATATGTAATGCAGCAGGGGGCGTCATGATTACACAGAAGCAGCAGTTATACCACCAATATGTAATACAGCAGGGGGCATCATGCTTACATAGAAGCAGCAGATAGAATAAATATGTAATGCAGCAGGGGGGCGTCATGCTTACATAGAAGCAGCAGATAGGATAAATATGTAATGCAACAGGGGGCATCATTCTTACATAGAAGCAGCAGATAGGATAAATATGTAATGCAGCAGGGGGCGTCATTCTTACATAGAAGCAGCAGATAGGATAAATATGTAATGCAGCAGGGGGCGTCATGCTTACACAGAAGCAGCGTATATACCACCAATATGGTAATGCAGAAGGGTGCATCATGCTTACACAGAAGCAGCAGTTTTACCACCATTATGTAATGCAGCAGGGGGCGTCATGATTGCACAAAAGCAGCAGTTATACCACCAATATGTAATGCAGCAGGGGGCGTCATGCTTACATAGAAGCAGCAGTTATACCACCAATATGTAATGCAGCAGGGGGCGTCATGCTTACATAGAAGCAGCAGATAGGATAAATATGTAATGCAGCAGGGGGCGTCATGATTACACAGAAGCAGCAGTTATACCACCAATATGTAATACAGCAGGGGGCATCATGCTTACATAGAAGCAGCAGATAGAATAAATATGTAATGCAGCAGGGGGGCGTCATGCTTACATAGAAGCAGCAGATAGGATAAATATGTAATGCAACAGGGGGCGTCATTCTTACATAGAAGCAGCAGATAGGATAAATATGTAATGCAGCAGGGGGCGTCATTCTTACATAGAAGCAGCAGATAGGATAAATATGTAATGCAGCAGGGGGCGTCATTCTTACATAGAAACAGCAGATAGGAAAAATATGTAATGCAGAAGGGGGCGTCATGCTTACATAGAATCAGCAGATAGGATAAATATATAATGCAGCAGGGGGCGTCATGCTTACATAGAAGCTGCAATTATACCACCAATATGATAATGCAGCAGGGGGCGTCATGCTTACACAGAAGCAGCAGCTTTACCACCAATATGGTAATGCAGCAGGGGGCGTTATGCTTACATAGAAGCATCAGATAGAACCAATATGTAATGCAGCAGGGGGCGTCATGCTTACACAGAAGCAGCAGATATGATAAATGTGTAATGCAGCAGGGGGCGTCATGCTTACATAGAGCAGCAGTAATACCACCAATATGTAATGCTGCAGGGGGTGTCATGCTTACATAGAAGCAGCAGATAGGATAAATATGTAATGCAGCAGGGGGTATCATGCTTACATAGAAGCAGCAGATAGGATAAATATGTAATGCAGCAGGGGGCGTCATGCTTACATAGAAGCAGCAGATTGGATAAATATGTAATGCAGCAGGGGGCGTCATGCTTACACAGAAGCAGCAGTTATACCACCAATATGTAAAGCAGCAGGGTGCGTCATGCTTACATAGAAGCAGCAGATAGGATAAATATGTAATGCAGCAGTGGGCGTCATGCTTACACAGAAGCAGCAGTTATACCACCAATATGTAAAGCAGCAGGGTGCGTCATGCTTACACAGAAGCAGCAGATAGGATAAATATGTAATGCAGCAGGGGGTGTCATGCTTACATAGAAGCAGCAGATAGGATAAATATGTAATGCAGCAGGGGGCGTCATGCTTACACAGAAGCAGCAGTTATACCACCAATATGTAAAGCAGCAGGGTGTATCATGCTTACATAGAAGCAGCAGATAGGATAAATATGTAATACAGCAGGGGGCATCATGCTTACATAGAAGCAGCAGATAGGATAAATATGTAATGCAGCAGGGTGTGTCATGCTTACATAGAAGCAGCAGATAGGATAAATATGTAATGCAGCAGGGGGCGTCATGCTTACACAGAAGCAGCAGTTATACCACCAATATGTAATGCAGCAGGGGGCGTCATGCTTACATAGAAGCAGCAGATAGGATAAATATGTAATGCAGCAGGGGGCGTCATGCTTACATAGAAGCAGCAGATAGGATAAATATGTAATGCAGCAGGGGGCGTCATGCTTACATAGAAGCAGCAGATAGGATAAATATGTAAAGCTGCAGGGGGCGTCATGCTTACATAGAAGCAGCAGATAGGATAAATATGTAATGCAGCAGGGGGCGTCATGCTTACATAGAAGCAGCAGATAAGACCAATGTGTAATGCAGCAGGGTGTGTAACACCTCCTGCATGCATTACTGATCCAAACTGCATCCTAAGATGCAGTATCGAATCAACTCCAACACCACTGGAAATCTGCATGACTTATGGAGTCACACAAGCTGGCCACCAGAGTTGCTACTTAGAAGCCAGTAAATCTCCATTCTCTAACAGAGATCCTTGGCTCTTCCTACCCCTGCAAGGGTGGTGACATGCCTCTGTGTGATTGAAGGAAGCTATTACCCCCCTTCCCCTTTGCCAATGGCATCAAACTGTCAACGACTGACAATCTGTTGCAAATCTGCATCCGTTGTCACAGGACCCGCTTGCCCCATGCAATGAATGGGTCTTGCACATGCACAAAAAACAATAATCAGTACTATGCTGCATGTAAGACTACTCCAACCACATCTGTATTACCCACAATGTTTCATTGCTACAGCAGTAGTGGCATCTACTCTATGCACGTAAAGGAATCCACAAGCATAATGTCACTGCACAGTGCAGACACAGGAGGTATACGGGTGTAGGTATGTGTGGGTGCCATGGAGCATGGTACACAGCCAGTCCTCATCATTCCAAAAGCCCTAGACAATTGCCTAGGTTGACTATGCTTAGGGCCAGATCTGTATCAAGTACTGTTTTACATGTGGACGATGTTTCAATGCTCATACAACTACAGGCAGCTTTTAATGCTTTGGAATAGATCACTGTTTGCACAGTAACGCTGCTGTTCGATTTGGTTTAACTCAAATCAAAATTAATTTTGTAATCAGTTCATTATTTATGTAACTAGTACTGTAGCTGTTCTTCCCATTCTTCACACGCGAGTTTTTGATTTTCATGGTTGTAAATATTAATTAGTATAAAAAATCTGGTAACTCTGTAGAGATGTAAATATGAGACATCTTAATGTAAGTAAATATTAATCCATGGTTCTTGGCGTTACCTGAGGAGCATCCATAGCAGATATGGTAAAAAGTGACCGGAACATTTTTGTAGTATATTAAATTCTACACTGGAGGTGCAATCCATTTTTTGAACCGATTGTCCATTAGGGCGTTATTGTTGACACAACACAAGCCATGCATCTGTAATGATGACATTATGTCAACCCACTTTTAATCCACTAAAGGGAGGTTTATTCAAATTATAATAATGTAGTTTTCATATTTCCCACCTGAAGAATATCTATGTTGCATTTCATCTTCCTAACGTATTGGGAAGTAAGAGAATTAGTGATGAGTCATTAGGTGAGTCAGTGAATGAGAGAGAGATATGGGAAAAAGTGACAGGACCACTTTTGTAGTTTAGTAAATTCTACACACTGGAGGTGCAATCTAAATTTTGATCCAATTGTTCGTTTGGTTGTTATTGTTAATGCAACGTAAGCCACGCATCGGTAATTACATCATTATGCAAACCCCCTTTTCAGCCCCTTATTAAATATTTCATTACACAGTTTTCCTATTTCCCACTTGAAGAATAGCTATGTTACAATTCAGCTTTTTGACAAATCAAGAAGAAAGATACTGTAGTGAAAAGTCAGTGAGTGAGTGAGTGAGTGAGTGAGTGAGTGAGTCAGTCAGTGAGTGAGTCAGTGAGTGAGTCAGTGAGTGAGTGAGTGAGTGCTTTTGCATTTATACTGTACCTAGATATATATATTTATATATATTTATATATTCAGACAGAGAGATAAACGCACGCTTTAACAAAAAAAAAATGACCTAAAATCCAGGCATCACCAACTTGCATCATGTCTAGTCTCTGCCTTATACCTTATTGCCTAATCATGTACAAATCATAGGCACTTCCTGGGTACTGGACATTCAGGGAAAGGACCTGGAGGGATGGACCACAAACCACCATCACATTCAAAGAATGGAAATGTTTCCTATTCCTAAAGATCATTTCATTATGTGCTGGTGCCACGAGTGGAATTAATGCGCCATCCACTATTCCTGTTATATGTGGGACGCCAGCAATTGCATAAAATTACTGTTTGTCCTCAGCTAGGGACTCCTCATCCAATGGCATTGATATGATCTGACTGATTCATTTTAGAAACGCACCAATGATGCACCTCAGGATCCTACTAAATGGTGGCTGGGAAATGTCACCCACCACACCAAATGTATGTTGGAAGGACACTGATGCACAAAAGTGTAACAGATAAGAACTTTTCAATGGAGAAATAGCTGAATGAATACCACTTTCACTTTAAAGTTCACTTTCTATTATTGACAGAGTATCCAGTATGACATGGGGTGGTGGCCTATAACGGGGATCCACCTCATCATCAGACATTCCAAATAGGGTGACACGGGTGCGATAAATATTATCCCTTATACGCCTCCATTGGGTTTGTCTTTGAGGATGAGAAACATGTAAGGCTTGCCGAAAAAACTGGCCCATTAACATCGCATATGCAAGCTGGAAATTAAATTACACAAATAGCAACAATGATGTATTTACAATAATTTTTTCACATACACTTACAGGTGATACCTGCTCCATTAGGAGTAGAAGCTAACAGAAAGGGAGGTTGGTGGGGAAATAAAGACACTTTTCACTACTGTAGAACATTATTACCAATTGTAAAAAAAGGTACATCTCGCATCCACATACCAAAATGTAAAGAAAAAAATAGTTGTGATAGAAAGAAAAAGCTATGGTAAAAGGAACACACACACACACACACACACACACACACACACACACACACACACACACACACACACACACACACACACACCACCACCAGAAAATATACTTACCAGCAAAACAAGCTCAAATGATAATAATAAATGAAAAATAAAGCTGGCCAAATTGCCAACAGAAATATTGAAATAAAAAGGCACCCTAAAAAGAAGCAAGCATGATAAATGTGGTACTGTCACAACTGAGGGCTGGTGCTGACCAGGGGGAAGCCTCAGTTGTAGGGGCTGTGGTATATGTGTACCTGGGAGATAGTACAGGGTTCTTGGACATGCAGGGAACCTTTAGAACAAATGCCCGAAGGCGTGACCAAGACAACGAAGGAAAGTTCAAAGGTTTTATTAAACACAGTTCAGAGGAATACCGATGATAGAAAACGGATGGTTACTTGGGATCGATGGCGGAACACCGATGGTGACTTGGGATCGATGGCGGAACACCGATGGTGACTTGGGATCGATGGCGGAACACCGATGGTGACTTGGGATCGATGGCGGAACACCGATGGTGACTTGGGATCGATGGCGGAACACCGATGGCAACTTGGGATCGATGGCGACTTGGTATCGATGGCGGAACACCGATGGCGACTTGGGACCGATGTCGGAACACCGATGGTCACTGGGGATCGATGGCGGAACACCGATGGTTACTGGCAGGGCAGAGCACTGCTGGAAGCTGGTGTCGGTAACTGCCAGTCAAAGGGTGCAATGTAGAGACACTGCAGAGTCAGGCTGTACTACAGAGAAAATCCATGGGAGGACTGCACACATAGGCGTGCGCAGCACATTTTATTAGGGGGTGCACCATTGGAGGGGTGTGTCTAGCACCGCCATATGGGCGTGTCTAGCACCATCTATTGACAGTCAAACGCAATATAAAATATCCACCCTTGTACCAATCCTAATAAAGCAGATACATTGTCAGATGTTGTGGTGTGCACCAAACAAACACCCCTGATGGCACTCGCTGCAATTACACTGCTCCTCCTCAGCCTGGTCTGGCTCCCCCTCTCTTTCCCCTGCAAGCTGCAGCAGCTTACTTACAAGTCAGTCACTCACTGACACTGACAGTCGCAGACTAGTACTGCTGCTGCTGGAAAAACGAGTGACGTGTCAATGCTGCTGCTGACCGTCTGCCAGTATTGAATTTGTCTTCCTAAGATAAACACTGGCTGCATGCTGCTCCTTATCAGTGGCTGGTGTTGGCATAGCATAGAAGGAGAGAGGTGGGCATGTGGCAGGTGTTTTTGTACATGGAGTTTGAAAGCCAGGGGCAGTGGTACCCTTCATTAACCCAGGCGTCCAATCAGTAATGCAATCCTGACAGGGTGCAGCGCAGAGGGGACAGTAATCAGCCTGCTCTGCGATTGCTGCATCAGGCATGTGAGATTGGGGTGCCAGACATTAGGGGGTGCCTGTGCGCACCAGGAACCCCCCCTGCGCACACCTATGACTGCACACTGGAATCACTGAAGACAATTGAAGCACTGACCTCTTTCCACCCCAGGAACAAGATATTTATACCAGCTGGGAAACAGGGATTGGCTGGCTGATTAACCAGAGACCAGAGTGCAGCTGCTGGGTAATCAGGCTGAGAGCAGAGTGCAGCTGATAGGCTGAAAGGTAACATGTGATTAGGAAAATATGGCGGCGCCCATGTTAGCTTTTGGAGGGAAAGATTGTTTGTAACTTGCATGTGAAACTTAACCCTGATGCTGCCAGAATCACAGTACAGAGATTAGAGACAATGAGATGCAGCGGGCTGCACACAGACAGTGCAGATGGAATCCAGGCTTGGAACGCTGGGACAGTTTCAGGAGGCATTTGGAAGGTAAATACTGATAAGGAATTACCTGGATCGTGACAGGTACACAGTGCAAATGAGGAACAAACACCAGAAGAGCAGATAATTAACAGCCACAGATATCCAAAAAAATTTATGAAGAAAAAAAAATCTGCACAGGAACCAATATCCGTTTTTAAGCCTACTCCTCCCATAAAATTCATACAAATGCAAACCACATCCTTAAATACCTAATGTGTCGCAAGGTGTGCCAATATTTGTTGCGTATACAAATAACAGCAGGTGGAAACAATTTTCCAGTCTCGTATTGATGCGCACATTATGCTATAAATTAAAAAGCAATAAGTACGCAAACTGCAACATGCCACCAAAGTGACCTAACCTTGCTCTAATTACATATATCTCACTAAAATGACAGCAGAGTTCAGGGAGTACACTGAGAGGGAGAAGCAGAATGGTAGGGAGAGGCAGAGGCAGGCTGATAGTTACACTGAGAGGGAGAAGCAGAATGGGAGGGAGAGGCAGAGGCAGGCTGATAGTTACACTGAGAGGGAGAAGCAGAATGGGAGGGAGAGGAAGAGGCAGGCTGAGAGTTACAGAAAGTGCAGAGGAAGATGCACCGGCTCTACAAGTGCACCAAGAATCTGTGGCGGCTGAGGAAGAAATTGCAGGGTCCTGAACTCAAGTACAGGCAGCAGAGAAAGTGGATAAAAAAAGACAGCCACCCTTTAGTAGAAAGGAACTGGAGATCCTAGGCCCCCAATCTGTGGACAAAATTAACTCTTGTCCCCAAAATATACAAGCTGCAGCAAAAGCCCCTATATGGCGAGAAATTACTGATGCCATCAATGTGGAAGCGCCCATCGTCCGCACGCCACATGAAGTGAAAAGACGGTATGTGCAAACGTTGTGAACATATACATTATTCATTGTGTTGCATTGTGTGTTATGAGCTAAGTTGAAATTAAATGTTTGCATGTGTAAGTATATTATACCTACACATACTGTATATTTCACCATCTCTACAATAGAAGTAAAGTTTTATTGCTTCAGGGGTACCTGGTGGCTATAAAGAAGCAATTTATTTTGTGCACATGTCTTTAAATGACATTATTAAAATGAGTTATATGTTTCTTCTCTATTGGCTTTTTTATAGATGGGCTGACATCCGCTGCAGGCTGAAGGGGAAGATGGCTGCCTGCTAGAAGCACACAAGGGGCACAGGTGGTAGGAGATACCCTCCAACTTTGGAGTCCACTCCATTGGAGGAAATTACTCCAGTGTAGCATAAGAGGAGGTGGCAGGCATGCCAAATATTGATAATGACATCCCTGCCATTGAGACCCTGCATGCTGTCCATGGTTATATGTTAAAATATAAAAAGTTAATAATTTGGAAAAAAGTAAAGGAAAAAGCTTATTTTCTGGTGTGTTTGTTTACATTTCAGATGAGGATGCAGCTTCAGTCACTTATTGTGCTGAGGGGAAATTAACTGCTTACTCTGGGGAGGATGCCCCAGTGTCACCGGTGGACCCAGAGGCAACATCTGATCCCCCCAACCCCCCACCTTTGTGTCATTGACTGTCATTCTCTGAGAGAACTTCAGCATTTTTCTTGGAGATGTTGGCATTTATGCGTGACCAGACTGAGACGATCTGGGAGCAGAATAACATCCTCTGTGATGGCATGCAGGAGATGATTTCTCTTCTGAACCAAAGTTTGAGGCCCACCACCTCCTGTGTGTAACACCTCCCAGCCCTGGCCATGATCCTACCATCTCTGGCCAGGGCAGTCACAGATCTAGATGGTGGGTGCCATCACCAGATATTTCCCCAAGCCCTGCAAAGAAACAACACCAAAAAAAGACTGCATCAGTAATTTCTTGCCAGATGCCCTCTTTTATTGCAGCACATATATTGTTTTGACCATGGTGAATTTATACCATTGCTCGAGGGACTTTGGTCTCCAGTTTCTTTCTACTAAAGTGGTGATGTCTTTGTATGCCAACCCTCTCTGCTGGCTAATTAGTACTGGTCCCTGTTATTTTTTCCTCTGCGTGCCCAGGTTCATTGGTGTGCTTGGAGAACTGACGGTTCTTCCTCAGTTATTTGCATTTTATTTTACATTTATTTGTTAATGCAAAAGAAACTATGTGTACTGTTAATGTTTTATATACTGTTAATGTAGCATAAGTTTGGTGCATTGTTAACCCAAATCCACAATCGTAGAGAAATATTTCCACCAAGTGTGTGTAAAGTAAAGAGTTGTGTATGATTTACAAAACACAAAGTAGCACAAAAGTTTTTGCTAAAATAAACAAATGGGGAATCTGTATATTTTACTAACACTAAGAATAATGGTAAAAAGTTTGAATGAAAACTTACTAAAATATGTTAATAAAACACATTGTTAAAATGTAAAACTCCTCTGAGTAGATATTCATCAGGGTAAAAAGCTTAGCCAGGCATTAACACATCAGCTGTGTGTGATTTTTCTCCGATTCTGCAATTATGGCCTCAAACATCGATGGTAGTGCACCTGTTACGGTAACTTCAGCAGTGTAGCTCCATACCTACACTTCATCTGCGAACACTTTGTAAGTTAAGGTTGCCATTTAATACTGTTGCATATGCTCTGCCCAAGGCATAGCAGTGAAACACCCACTAAATGCTCCTACAACATGCCCACTTTTGTAGATGTGCAAAGCCGTCCCACTGCCTCTCCTACACCACGCATTTTCCTTGTTGTCCCTGTGTGTACTCTTATTTTCTCACAAGCCTGCAAATTTCTTGCAGCTCATGGTTTGGCACGTGCACTCTGTTTGTACATGCATAGTTTGCGGATCATTGCCAACAGCAAGATATTTCGCACTTGTGATGCACTCTGAATCAGGCCTTATGTCATTAAAAAACTGTGCCATATTGCAAAAATACTCAGAATTACCCGTCCAGAAAGCAAGTATGTCATGTATATATCTTTTAAAATATGAAGGGCCGTGGAGGCTGAGCGGGATACCGGATGAACTCAGAAGTTTTATTTAAATGGGCAATCACTTACAAGGAATGGTTTTGCCTTGTAAGTGAATAAACCTTTAAAAAATGTTCGGCTTGCATCCTGCACGACTGTGGAAATGAGGCATCATTACATCTGGCCCAAAATAGTCTCATCAAATCTGTCAACAATCTGTTCTTGTTCATAACAATTCATGAATACAGATGGGTCCATTTTTGTCTTGACCTTTAATAGGATTTAATCCCCCGCTGTTATGACTTTATCCCTTGCTCTATTGTCCTCTGTATTGTATTGCAGCTGAGAACAATAGATGAAGGGTTTATGTTAATAAACCATGTGGTGCCTAGGTGCAGCAAGCTAGCCAGGATAACTGTGGACCCATCTGTATATAAACATATGTTGGATATAAATTAGAACCCATTGTAGTCCCCATCAGTTGCGTAAAGATCTTAACTTGGTACATGTACATGATGTGGTTCAAATCTAAAACCTTAAAAATAAGTGATACATGAACTGAATGGGTGAGCCATTGTAATGACCTCCCAATAAGGCCTCTCTTCCTGCCTCAACACCTGCATCATGTGGCATCACCCCGTAAAGATAACATATATCAAGTGTCTCCAATAGGCTATCAACTGGTAAAACTTCAATTGATCTTTAGTAAGCCCTAAAATTGCCATTCACCTTCAGAAAGGTGTTAGTGGACTTTACAAATGACTGCAGGAAGAAATAAATATAATGTTCATTGGGCTGTATGATCAACCCCTTAGCCAATTTTTTTGTTCTACCATGTAGATACATAGTAGATTTATGCACTTTAGGTGACATATAGACATAGCTGCAGTCAGCTTTGCCGCTGAGCATCATAGTGGAGACTAAGCTGGCGTGGCTAGTGTGCCTGTGTACTATATTGCATGTGTGCACATATGAAAATACATTGGGCAGATGGGGTGGTCTACAGTAAGAAAAGAACTGATATTAATCCACATTTTAGCTAAACCAAATGCAATCATATCATCCTTTTCCCGTTAAAAAATCCACCCTCTGATAAGTACAGGTATAAAACAGCTGTCTTTTAATCTCGTTATTATAATCAGAAAAATCCTGCAGGACCACTGCCCCACATTTATCTGCATTACGTACTGTATGAATGACAATAGGATAGAATAGAATTGAAGTGATTTAAATTCCTTACGCTCATCACCCTGTAAATTGACAAAGTGCATGGTATTAATAGCCTCATTAACAATCTAAATCAACAACCCTCAGAAAAGTTAGTAGCTCAACACTCAATAGATCCCGACTGAGGCAGCCAGCATATTCAATCAAAGATCTTTTATCTCGGTAAAGTACTGCTTTGCTGGGATCAAAGATCTTTGATTGGTTATGCTGGCTGCCTCAGTCTGGATCAATAGCACACAGGGCACTGACTGGATTCCTGATTTTCCTCAAAATCATGGGGCCCATCACAAGTATCCCCTTTGACCCCCCCTGTTGCCAGAGCTACCTTTACATATCCTTCCAAGATTTACTATCCTGCTGCTGTACTTCTATGTTGTGTCATCACCTGTAGTAGCAACAGGAAGCAGGTCCAGCATGGAAGGAAAGGAGGAGGGACCACAGTGAAGGAGGGGGGTAGTCTGTCCAACAGACTGATAGGTGTTGCTTTTAATGTGTGGCAGGCGCAACCTACCCCATTTTGATGCCACAGCAGTCTACCAAGGTTCTCAGAAGGGGCTGGGTGGAATGGCATTTGGGATAGATTTTGCTGGAAAGCAAAAAGTCGATCGGGTGTCATACTTTGGTTGATTTGACCACAAATCTCACCATGCAGTTGAACTTGTAAAGGTAGTGCAAGCACTGAGGATGGTCCAGGTACCCAGGAGCACAAGCTGCGTTGCAGCATGACATGTAAGTTATGTGACAGTGCTGTGTCTGACCCCAGACAAAAGCACAGGAGTAGCGGTTGCTACAGTTGATGAGATCTGCATGCACTGCCAGCATCATGGAGAATAAGGATGTCTCTCAGAGACAGCCTTCATTTTTGTGGTAGGTGGACTCGTTGGCACTCTGGATGTGCTAGTGCCCTAGAAAGCTATGTAGCGGTAGCCCTTCGCATGGCTCTAAGTCACCTCTTACCTGCTCAAATTGTAGATTCAGGAGGTTTATGGGATTCAGCCTAAGGAGATGGGCCATCTCCTGAGAGGTAGACCAGGGCCATCTGGGATGGACATCTGTGGTCTTTAGAAGGGACGTGCAGTCAGGGGAGGCAGGGGAGGCAGTGCCTCCCCTGTGATTAATTATTAAAATAATACAAAGAAGATACTTATGACACATATTCTGTGTCATAAGTATTTTATTTATATTATGTTAATCATTTTTCAGTTTAAATGGCTGTTGAAATGTATTTGTACGGCACCGAGAACGGTGCCTCCTGCTCTCCATTGTGATCGGCCGGAAGCAGGGGGCGGGGACATGCAGAGGACTATAAAAGCCCATTGAAAAAACGAATTGAAGTGGCACCTGTCCAAGTGTCGCTGAACAGCAGGGGCATGCTTTCAGCGTATCTGAAAGCACGCCCATCACTGTGACAGCGGTAATTTTGGTCCCGTCACCACCTACTAGCTCCTCCCTTCTCCCATGTCCCATCCCCGCTCCACTCCTCACCTGCCCCCGGCTCCCACGGCTCACAACCGCCCAGCTCCCGCATGAAAAGCTGCAGCTCACAGCCGCCCAGCGCCCGCCACCGCCAGCCCGGCTCCTGCCACAGTGACAGCTCAGTCTTGAACTAATGGAGGAGAGTGTCAGTGTGGGGACATGTGTTTGTGTGTGTGTAAATGTGGCTGCGTGTGTGTGACTGTGAGTATGTAGATATGCGGCTATATATGTGTGGCTATTTGTGTATAAGTGGTGTAATGTGTTTTTGTGTCTGTAAATGTGGCTGGGTGTGTATTTTTATATATGTAAGTGTGTGTATGCATGTATATGTGGCTTTGTGTGTATACCTGAACTGGGCTGAGTGGGGGGGGGGCAATATGATCTTTTTCGCCTCCGGGCGTCTGGTATTAACTTACGCCCCTGGCCAGCCGCTCCGCGCCGCTCACCGCCGCCAGCCGCCAGCCATTCACCCACAGCAAATGGCGGTCAGAAGGACCTCATCGCACCAAATGACTCCTTATCACCGCCGCTGCCCATGGGTGCCTCCGCCGACCACACTCAGGTAATGTTCCCCTGCCGTCACCCTCTCTCCCTGTCATTACTGTCCCTGTATCTACTGTCATGCTCTCTCCCCCTGCTGTCACTGTTGTCACACTCTTTCTCTCTACCTGCCATCACCCTCTCTCTCCCTGCCATCACTCTCTCTCTTCCTGTCGTCACTCTCTCCCTGTCGTCACTCTCTCTCTCCCTGTCCCTGCTGTCACAATTTTGTCTCATTCAGTGTGCTACAATGTGATTGTCGGCTCATTCAGTGTGCTACAATGTGAATTTCGGCTAATTTAGTGTGCTACAATGTGACTGTCGGCTCATTCAGTGTGTTACAATGTGAATTTCGGCTCATTCAGTGTGCTACAATGTGAATGTTGGCTCATTCAGTGTGCTACAATGTGAATGCCGGCTCATTCAGTGTGCTACAATGTGAATTTTGGCTCATTCAGTGTGCTACAATGTGAATTTCGGCTCATTCAGTGTGTTACAATGTTAATGTCGACTCATTCAGTGTGCTACAATGTGAATTTTGCTCATTCAGTGTGCTACAATGTGAATTTCGCTCATTCAGTGTGCTACAATGTTAATGTCGGCTCATTCAGTGTGCTACAATGTGAATTTTGGCTCGTAACGTGTGCTATAATGTGAATTTCAGCTCGTACCGTGTGCTATAAGGTGAAAGGGGCACCAGTACAAGATAGTATAAGGGGTTCTACTACACTGGACACGCCCCCTATAGGGTTACCACGCCCCCTCTTCTGGAGTGCGCGCCAAAATAATTGCATCCTTGACTTTTGCATACCCCCACTTCAAAATTTCCAGTTCGACCACTATATATATATATATATATATATATCCCTCAGTGCTTCCCCAGCCAATGACCTCACCGTCACTGGTGTTTAGGTATTTCTGATGTCAATCCTAACAATGCCCTGGCTCTGGTTTTGGTCCTATGCCTTCCTCCTATGCTGCTTCTCACTTAGAAGCCAAACTCAATCAATATTACATGTGTCAAATTGTATAGGTGACATTGCAAACATCTATAGATTGTGTTGTGGCACGAAAATAATAGTTTTGGTGAGATCTTAGGTGATTTTGCATCTCCTCCTATTATATTACATTTGGCAACGTCACCAGAAACACAACAGAATCACCCAAATACCCTACACTCAGACCCTATTACAGTACAAATAGTTTCTACAGTGCACTATCAGTTCAACTTTTTAATGTCAAAGTCTGTATGTAATGTGGACAATATAGCATATTCACTTGTGAGCTGGTCCCTGGTGTGTTATATCTATTTTACTGTTTTGTTTTACTTTATTTTTTATTCCACCTCTCAGTAGAGCTCTTCTTTTATTTCTAAGCACATGAATAATCCACATAACATATAAAAACCTCTCCCGGTCTCATCTCTTCCCAGACTGCTGATTACACCATCACACTCCATGCCGCTGTCACTGCTGAATCTGCAGGGAGAGGACACAATCTCTCTAATGTGTCTAATGCTTAACAAAATTATCTCTGTATTTTTATTGAAGCTTTTCTCTTTGAGCTTTCTGTGTGCTCCCGCCTGCAACTCCATCACACAGAACTCAGCACCTGGCTGTCATTTGCAAATTGAGAGCTATGTGTTTGATTATAAATATGCAATGGAAGGTGATATAATTATAGGAGGAATATTTACTGTCCATTCTAAAGTGGACGAACTATTGAACGGGGATGGTCACTACATTCATCGGCTTTGCACATTGTAAGAACCATTTATGTTTTATCATTTGTATTTACCAATAATATTGTTCAGTCTCAGTAGGAAAGAGCCACCTGAGTGCAGGAAAGTGAGACATTTAATCACACAAGCTTCTCACAGTATGTGCCAGGTGCTCATTCTAATAGTTTTTTGGGAAACAGGTATATGGTATATTAAGTTGTAATTTTCTGTTTCTTCTCTGATACATTACCTCCTGTTACTGCGTTTTATGTATTGTGCGATATCCCTCTTGTCTTCAGTGGCCATGTGTTGTATACATTCCTAGGTGGTTATTAGTCATACATAAACGAATTTTCAAAAATGTCATGTTAATGTATATGTCCTATACAAATAAATAAAATACTTTGAATTATTATTTTTGTTTATTATACTGCATATAGATGTCACTGTAAACATAATTAAAAATCAACAATGTTTGCTTAAGAACCAGCTTACCAAAGTCTTAAGGCCCATACACACTTGACGATAAAATGAACGATGTCGTTCATTTCAGCCCTCATGAACGACGTCGTTCATTATATCGTCAAGTGTGTATGCATCCAACGACCAACGATGCGCGGCCCCGCGGGACGTTAACGTCCATCGTTCATCTGTGGAGCATGTATGCTCAATTTCCACTATGGTCGTTACCGACCAGAGACGACGTTGAATGTGTATGGTGTGAAAGACCAACGACCAACGACCAAGCCACTGTTCACCAGCTCATTATTTTAATAAACTGTTCAGCTTGGATGCTTTAACGATGAATGGTCTATGGTCTTTGGTCTTTCGTCTTTGGTCTTTCGTCTTTCATCTTTCGTCTTTGGTCTTTCATCTTTCGTCTTTGGTCGTTGGTAGTGTGTATGCTCATGTGGTTTGCTCAGCTGTTCAAGGGAAGTTCAAGGGAAGTCGTTAACGACGGTCGTTAACGATGTGTGCATCGTCAAGTGTGTATGGGCCTTTACTCTTAAATACAATTATTCAGCAGTTGTAGTGGCCTGTGTATTATTTATTTATTACCAGTTATTTATATAGCACACACATATTCCGCAGCGCTGTACAGAGAATATTTGCCCATTCACATCAGTCCCTGCCCCAGTGGAGCTTACACTCTATATTCCCTACCACATGTAAACACACACATTCACACTAGGGTTAATTTTGTTGGGATCCAATTAACTTACCAGTATATTTTTTGGATTGTGGGAGCAAACTGGAGTACAGAGAGGAAACCCACACAGGTACGGGGAGAATATGCTAACTCCACACAGTTAGAGCCATGGTGGGAATCAAACTCATGGCCTCAGTTCTGTGAAGTAGTAATGCTAACCATTACACCATCCATACTGCCTGTTATTATTGAATGCCACAAATGATATTTGTCCATATCATGACAAACTTTCTAACTTTAGTTTAATTTCCCCTTCATATAGCAATGACTACAGCAGCTCACATCACCATATCCGTGGAACTCTAATGCTGCTTTCACATCGCAAAACCTGCTTTTGAAACAGTTCTTTAAATGGTTCTTAAAACGGGTCTGAGCAGTTAAACCCCCTTCACGTTGCATGTTGTAACCAGTATATTACCATTTCATTACCGTTTTGGTACCTTTCACACTGAACCCGTTTCACCCATACAAAACAGTGGTTGTCATTATAAATGTTTATTTCCTGTTTCTGCCTGGTGACATCACACATGGAGACAGCCTATCACCTTCTGGGGCATGCAAATACCGTTTCAGACCCTTTCACACTGCAAAATGAAACGTGTCTGAAACGGGTAGGACCCTGCTTTTTTACCGTTTCAAAATACCGGTATTTTGAAAACGGTAAATTGAAGGTGACCCTTTCACATCGCAGCTCGAACCATTTAGGAAGCCTGAAAAATTGGCAATTTACCGGGTTCAAGCTGCGGTGTGAAAGGAGTATCACAGGTCGGTGGTGCAAGCCCAGCATCAAAACCTACTGTATGTGCTATATGATAAGCAAAACTAGGAAGAATTATACAATACAGGGGCACTTTATACAATAAATCAGTTCGGGCCCTCTTAATACAACATAATTTGGAAACGTTATCAGACTCTGGGGTATATGCAATTCCTGCCAAATTGCGCCTTTTTTTCGACCGTTTTAGGATTCGACTGTACTCGACAGCCGGAACCCTCCATCCGGGACCATAAATTCGACATATTCAATACAAAACTCATTCGACACTCCCCTTGTTTAATAACGGACAAATCGTTAAGTAGTGGGCGTCCTCGATTCGACTTCCCGCCTTTTGGAGCCTTTTATAGGGCTTGTTTTCTGCGTGCTCAGCAGCCATTTTGTGAACCTGCAGAGAGGTGTGTGGAGGTGCTGCAGAGCTAGAAAATTGGTTGTTTGCTGTGGTATCATTTAGACACCCAGCAGGCTTTAATCCTGGACGGGCAGGAGGATACCTGTTACCCCGGAGGAGAGTCATTTTTGGAGGGATTTCGACATTTGTAGGTAAGTACCACATGTGTCTGGCATTGCATGTACTGTATGTGTTTGTGTAGTGGGGGGGCATGAGGGGTACATGTGGCATTGCTTTGGGGTGTTTGGGGAATGTATATGTGTGCAGGTATGTGTATGTAGCTCCTGCTTGTATTGCTGCATGGTTTTTTTTGGAGTTTTGTGTTTGGGTGTAGTTTTTCACATTTTTTTCTTCATAAAATGTTTTTTTGGGTCCTGCTTTTACATTGGTGTACCTCCAGCATGTGCAGGAATGAATTTTGGCTTGTTTGGGGTGATTTTAGACCGCGTCGGTATCCACCATGTGGCCGACATGTGATGTTGTTTGTTTCAAAAACATGTTTGTTGCTCCTATTTTAGCACTGGTGCATCCCTGCACATGCTGGAGGTACATTTTGGCTAGTATGGGGTGATTTTCATTGTGTTGGTATCAGCCATGTGGTCGACATGTGATGTCGTTTGTTTCCAAAACATGTTTGTTGCTCCTATTTTAGCACTGGTTGACCTCCAGCATGTGCAGGGATGCTTTTTGGCTAGTTTGGGGTGATTTTAGACCATGTCGGTATCCACCATGTGGCTGACATGTGGTGTTGTTTGTTTACAAAACATGTTTTTTTGCTCCTATACTAGCACTGGTGCATCCCTGCACATGCTGGAGGTACTTTTTGGCTAGTTTGGGCTGACTTTTACCATGTCGGTATCTGCCATGTGGCCGACATGTGGTGTTGTTTGTTCCCAAAACGTGTTTTTTTGCTCCTTTTTTAGCACTGGTGCATCCCTGCACATGCTGGAGGAACTTTTTGGCTAGTTTGGGCTGACTTTTACCGTGTCGGTTTCTACCATGTGCCCGACATGTGGTGGTGTTTGTTCCCAAAACATGTTTTTTTTTGCTCCTATTTTAGCACTGGTGCATCCCTGTACATGCTAGAGGTACTTTTTGGCTAGTTTGGGCTGACTTTTACCCTGTCGGTATCTGCCATGTGGCCGACATGTGCATACCTCCCAACATGCCCTCACCTGCGCTGAAAGACCTTTCTTATCCAGTAACCTGTTCAACACAGGTGATGGCAATCATAAATTAACAGAGAAGTGCAGAAGCAGAACATTCTGTCCCTCCTGGAGAGGGTCATGTTGGAGGTATGTATGTGGTGTTGTTTGTTCCCAAAACTTGTTTTTTTGCTCCTATTTTAGCATTGGTGCATCCCTGCACATGCTGTAGGTATTTTTTGGGTTGGTTGGGCTGACTTTTACCGTGTTTGTATCAGCCATGTGGTCGACATGTGATGTCGTTTGTTTGCCAAACATGTTTTTTGTCTCCTTTTTTTAGCACTGGTTGACATGTAGCATGTGCAGGGATGCTTGTACGGGTGTTTTGGCTTGTTTGGCTGATTTTTTTTTTTTTTATTTCAATGTGTGTTTGGTCCTGCTTGAGAACTGGGGTCCCAGCAGCATGACGTGTGTTTGCATGTAATTATGTAATGTATTTAAAATTTGTAAGCATAATTTTTCTTTTTATAACACAGATGTCCAGGGACAAGCGGCCCCGATCCCCCCCTTCCCCTCACCCCTCAGAAGAATTTTCCCTGCACAGCAATGAGGAGTGGGAGCCGACCCAGGAGTAGGATACGACCGACCAGGCATGCAGTGACCAGCCGCGGTTGTCAAGGGACCAAAGGGATAAGCAAAAGAAAAAGAAAAGGCCTAGAAAGGTAAATACTGACAACACCTGCAGACACAATCGCATCCAACTTGACACACCCTAGTTTGCGCACTGCCATGCACACCTACAGGTATCTTTGCGCACTGCCAGGGATACTGACACACTCACAGGTACATACCAATCTTATTAAATGCATGTTTTGTTTTTTTCTAAAGGCAAGAAGACAGCCAGAGGAGCAGTTGGAAGAGGAAGCCTCTGGTGAAGACGCAGGACAGAAAGCCACGTGGACCCAGATACACTGAGGCGGAAAACTGTGCCCTAGTGGATGGCATCGACATGTCCTACGACGTTCTGTATGGACAAAGGGCACAGACCACAGCAGCTAAGACCAAGCGAAACATCTGGGATTCCATCGCGACACAAGTCCCTGCAGTATCTGGAAACCGCCGGAGCACCAGAAACTGCATGAAGCGGTACAGTGATTGCTGCAGACAGACCAAGAAGAAAATGGGGATTCAGCGCCGACATGAGAACACTACGGGAGGTGGTCCGGCTCTTAATCTGAAGTGGCTACCCTGGAAGGAAGTTATAAAAAGGCACATGAACCCTGTCATGGTCCAAGGAGTTGGCAGAGGTGTGGACTCCAGCCGTCTTGCTGGCTTTCCCGAGGAGGAAGAACTGTCCAGAAGACGGAAGACGGTGGGAGATAAGCAGTTCAAAAGGAGGCCTGATGGTAAGAATACATTCAGATGAGCTGTACTAAATCATTTTTTTTTTAGTTGCTAATGTGTTTGTTCTTTTTCCCCAGACACGCATGCCCAGAAGACATCACCTGCGCGCAGGACATCGCCAGCGCGCGGACCATCACCTGTGCAGCAGGCATCGTCAGCAGCGCGCGGACCATCAACTGCGCAGCTAGCATCGGCAGCGCGCAGATCATCACCTGCGTGCCACACATCGTCAGCGCGCAGAAAGTCTCCTGTGCGCCAGACATTGTCAGCTCGCAGACCATCACCTGCGCACCAGAAATCAGCGCGCGGAAAGTCACCTGCGCGACAGACACCGTCGGTGACCACACCACCAGCTGGGCACCAAACATCTCCTGCGCGCAGGCCATCACCAGCTCATGATCTCTCCAGGAGTTCTTGGACTGTGACCGAAGAGCCTCAACAAGACACTACCCTTGTGGACCCACCACCCAAACTATTTGAGTCAAAAGGGTTAACGGACGAGACTTTTCTTGGGTTTGAAGACAGCCGTGAAGACATATCCAGCCATAGCCTTGAAAAGTCTCCACAATTGAGGCCAAGTGAAGCTCCTGGAGCAGCGGCACCACAGGACGGACAAGGTTTATTATTATTTTTGGTGAGGGGGCAACATTTTTTTAATGTTAATTAACTTTATTTATTTTTTCTTCTTTTGCAAACATAGGTGCCACGGACCAGCAGCGGACTTGCATCAGGGATTGGTCCCTACTTCATGCCAGATCTCTTGCCGGATGAGTCGCTCGACGACGAGGTGTAAGTGCAGCAGCCCTCTGTTTTTACATCCCTGTGTGAGTAATTATCAAATTGTGAGCCTTCAAACAAATGTATGAATGTGTATACTAATTTCTAATTTTCTTTTCAGCTGCACAAGTGCAATTGGTGGCAGATGTACAGGAAGGGCAGGATCCCTCAAATGTTCAGAGGGTACACAGCCTGGCAGCAGAGATGACTGTCCGCCAGGATACCTACACGAATGTCGATGAAACCAGACTGGATGCCATTGAGAAGACAATGGAGAATATGGCAAATGGTCTGGTGGAAATGCAAAAGGCTCTAACCGATGGCACGGCAGAAACGCAAAAGACCAGACGAGAAGATCACAGGGAGACTATGGACTTCCTTCACGTTCTGGCCACATCCATGAGCCGGCTGGTGGATAACACATCATGCCTGTCACACAGCATTGACAACATGTCAGAGAGCCAACGACATTTGGCAGCCAGCCAACAGATCATCAAAACCATGCTGCAGATGATGTACGATAAGCTCCCAAAGCCAGCTCATCAACACGCTGGTGAACCACCCCATCCACAGGAGTCCGAATTCCTGCGGGTGGATCACCCTAGGACTCCCACCTTCTTTCTCCTGCCAAAAGTGCACAAAAACCTGAACAACCCCCCAGGCAGGCCGATAGTATCTGGCATAGGGGGTGTGTCAGAGAAGGCCAGCATCTTCATAGACACCCTTCTGCGTAAACACATGACTGCCTTGCCCTCCTACACACGAGATACCTGTGACGTTATTGCAAAATTACATGATGTTATACTGGAAGACAACTACATCTTAGTAGGCCTTGATGTAGAGTCACTGTACAGCAGCATCGACCATGCAAAAGGACTTGCTGTGGTGGACTACTTTCTTAAAATGGAAGGCCCCAGTGAATTCAATTCCTTTCTACTGCAGTTGCTACACTTTATTCTTTATAAGAATATATTCACTTTTGCTGACGCATTCTTCACTCAAATACGTGGAACAGCAATGGGCGCAGCTTGCGCACCGACATATGCCAACCTATATTTAGGATGGTGGGAGAATGAGATGGTATTTAGTGAAATCAATGAACCATTTACCAGCAGAATAGGCACCTGGATGCGTTACATTGATGACATTTTTGTCATCTGGGAGGGAGATGAGAAACCATTGAAGGAATTAATTCAACGATTAAACAACAATGATCTGAATCTCAAACTTACTTATGAGATCAGTAAGGAATCCATCCCATTTCTGGACCTCAGAATTTATAGGGACAGGAATGGAATGTTGGCAACTGAACTCTACAGAAAGGACACGGCTACCAACAGTCTGCTACTCAGCACCAGCTCACACTTACCAGCCACAGTTCAGAATGTACCCAGGGGCGAGTTCCTGAGACACAGCCGGAACTGCTCAGATGATGAGGTATACAAAATAAAGAGTAAAGCACTCACAGGAAGACTGAGAGAGAGAGGATACAGCATGAGTTGTATCAAAAAAGCCAGTAGAGCCCTTCTCCACATCGATAGGCAATCAATAATACTACAGGAGAGCAAGAGATCAACTCAGCTGAAGGAAACAATAATGAAAAAACCTGAGATATGATTTGTGGGTGACTTCTGCCAAGAGTGGAAGGAGATAAGGGGGATAATTAACAAACACTGGCCTCTATTACTCAATGACTCAGATTTGGCAAACAATCTGGGCCCAACAGTATCAATGAGCTGGAAAAATCGCCTAATATTAGGGATAAGTTAGTCAAGAGCCATTTCTGCCGGTGTCCAAGCCGAGAAAACAAAATTAAAGGCACGTACCCATGTGGATCATGTGCAGTGTGCGCACATGTTGCAACAAGACCTAACATCACGGACAGGGACGGAAAAGAACTAAAAATGCATGAGTTCTCAAATTGCCAAACATCTAATGTCATCTACTGCATTCAATGCCCTTGCAAAATGTTATATGTGGGAATGACCACCAGAATGGTCAAAACCCGCATTTTGGAACATATGGGCAATATTAGAAACGTTGAAACAGATTTAATGTGATTCAGACAAGTTATATCGGCAGCGAGACATTTTCAACGTAAACACTCGAGATCCCCAGCGAACTAAAGTTCTACTGCCTTGAGAGATTGCGGATGGGCATCAGAGGAGGTGACTCATCTAGAGAATTACAAAAATTGGAGAGTAAATGGATCTTGAAGTTGGACACAATGACACCCAAAGGCCTAAATGAAAATATGAATTATGGGGCCTTTCTTCCCACGTAATTACGATCTCAGATATTACTTATGTCTCCTCCTAGAAGAATCCTACCCCTTACCACACCTCTCTTTTTTCCTCCATTCCTCCTTTTTCTTCTCCTCCCCTCTCATCCCACTCCTCTCTTTTACATAAAAAATGTTTTATTTAAAAAAAATGTTCCACCCATTATACATGGGAGGCAAATTGAGATCAATACTCATACTATTAGCGTAGCCTCCTCTCCTTATGGATACAACAAACTATTGACACAGAACTCCTCTTTTACAATTTTTTTCACCCATTCTATATGAGAGATACATCAAGATATTAATATCAATGCTCATAAGATTACTATAGCCTCCTCTCCTTATAGCTACAATAAACTTGTGACACAGAAGGTCATACTGAGCACTTCACCTCCTTCACTAACTCCATCTCATACAGTATAAAGCACATGTTTATGGATTATTATATTATCCTGTCATCTTGCCAAGCAAATGTCATTTGCATCTATGGACAATATAACCTCTGATTTCTATTGCTCTTCATTCCATTTAGTCTAACATTGGTTATTACTGTTTATATTATTCACTGTTATCACTGTATCACTTATCCTTTATGCACTCCTCATTTTGGACATCTCACGCCTCTTAAAGAATTTTTATCTAGCCAATTATAAATATAAGTACAAATATATATGTATAGATATAACATATATATGTGTATATATTTCTCTATAATTCCTTTTTTGTAGCACCACAATATACTATACTTTAAACTGCGCAACAAAAAAATCTTTTTGATAACTTTCAGGTATACGTTCTGTTATTAACGTGAATATAGTATTAATTTAGTCATCACTGTTTATAAAGGATACACTGGAGATAATCCTATTTCACTGGTTTTTATTCTCTAATCACAGCATTATAATAGACTCACATCCACTTCTCTCTTAAACATATGTATAGGCTCTACCCTTGTTTTTGTTAATATATTCTTGTCACCCCCGATGTAAACTTATAGTCTATATTAGGCCATTCATTTTTTCCTTACATCATATTTGTCATTATCACAATAATCGGCATATTATTGCGGCTAAAATATTGCTGGGAGGGAGTGAGGGGTTTTTTTTGGTAGCGATATATGCCCTATATAGGATGGTCAATTTTTGCACTAACTAGCACATTATTGCTGTTTAAATATTGTTGGGAGATGGGGGGGGGGGAGGTTTGGCGGCGATATCTGCTTCATATAGGACGGTTAACTAATCACTATATGGTGATCTAATTCACCAACAGAAGGTAATCATGTGTCAGTGGAATGAGATTATTAAGTAGTAACTCTATGATCACCTTAGTATCATTTTCTAATTATTCCTAATTATAGGCACAACAGAGGGCCTTAATTATTATTATGTTATATTTTTATTATGTGGCTATTTGGATTATTGATTAGACCTTCTGGCAATCTTGGCGTGACTATGTTTATAATTGATAAAAGCAACATAGCTCTGTGACATTGTATGGTGATCAAATGATGATCATCTTTTAATCCCATGCTAATTATTCAATTGATTAGTGCACAGTATTTGCTTTAAATACTGCCTGCCTCCCCATAGCGTCACTGATGTGATCAAGCTACATGTGAAACGTACGTCATCATCATCATTAGCGGGACGTGAATACGTAGATCAAACGGAGACACGGGGATTACACCCGATCTGGTGACCAGTTCCTGCAGCAGTTTCCAGCAAAAAGATTATCAGCGGGGAGCGGGCGTGTGGAGCACACGGAGGTGCGGGTAATATACCCGGTGTCCGGCTCCCGCGAGTGGCCACCCGCTATCTATGGAGGTCTGACCCAGCTCAGTGACACAATAGGAATCCAAATAGGTATTCAGAGCCGCCCTCTCATCCACTGCTAGACATCTACGGGCCCCCCTGCAATGTGTTCACACAACAGGGGAGAGGGGATGTAAAGCGTGGACAGCAGGAGCGGCTCGCACTGCTCTGTCCTTTCTGTCTCCAGGTGGACGGCTGTTTCTCCGCTCTCATTGTTTCCATTCACTGCCAAGGTATTAACCATGGCACATGGAACAACAGCAGAAATGGAAACCGTCACCATACACCTGGGACTCTGTATCTCTCAGCGATTATACCTATTAATGAAGTAGTAATCTGTTCTCATGATTTGATAGTAGCAGCATATTAGCTGTTACAATTGATACTAAATCTCTTTATACATTTTATTAATCTGTGAGAAATTACCAAGCTTCCATTTAGCAAAAGGGGAGAAAAAAGGAGATATATATATATATATAGATATATATATATGATATGATAGGATATGTGTTTCCGAAGAACACCGATGTGATCTATATTAATTATGGAACAGTCTCAATATTAGAGACAATCTGTGAATAAGTGTCACTGAATTTATTCTATCAATTAGAGATTGAAATTAGTAGTACCTGCATATTGGAGTGCCGCTACCTTCTCTTGCGTGGGTTACCTATAATATATGGTGACTGCTATTATGTGCGCCCGATGAGATGAGATTTTGTCATTTATTTAGGCATTATAACGGTTTGATATGATCATCATTGGAATATATGCTCTCTGAATGTGACATACACCTTCCCATGTGAATTTAAGAAATGTATTACCATTGTGATTCGTACCAACTATTATAGTTTCACGGCGCAGAAAGGCTCCCTATGCAAACAGTAATAAGTTCTCTCTAAAGAACAGTTTATGTCAGACTCACGTCAGAGATCTGAGACTAAATTAGTCGTGCAAATAGGCAATATTGACAGCCAGTAGCATAGCTAATACTCAATAATACATCACTAAGTTTGATAACAAAATAATTTTTCTGCCCCTTGTTTAACCAGTATCTGAACATCTGAAATTTGGGGATACTATTTTACAAAGGTTCTACTCTCAGGCTATCAAATATACCCATGTACCTGGACATTATGATTTATTTTAAATTATGAAATAAAAGTTACATTTTATTAACTAATAAACATTACAAAAGGGTGCGCCACACACTAAGCTTCTTTTTTAGTGTAGTACCCACTAGTGGTTTACACTAATCACCCCTAGAAATATATACTGCAACTTCAGCTTAGTGGCGCACCTTCAACCTGATACAATTTTGGGCCTTTTCATAAAAGAAAGGCCAAGTTATTCTTTTCACTGGTTGGTTTTTCTACAATTTATTGATGAATTGTTGATTACTTGTGCAGTGTCCTCTGGACTTTGTTGTCTCTCCCTAGAGAAGAACCACCACATCCGCCATCACAACCCACACAGACGCCTCCTGCCCTTCCTCCACTACCATCCTGGTATGGACGGTCACAGCTATACCAAGGATATACAGGGATGTACCCCACCCACCAGATGCCTCCACCACCAACACTGGCCGCATCATCTACACCAGCACGGCCACCGAGGCCAAGTCTATGCACTCCTCAGCCGCCCAGGGCATCAACACCCCATCAGAAGAAAACAGAGGATCCGGACGGACAACCACCATAAGCCCGGTCGTAATGTTTTATTATTTACTCTTATGTTTTTCATGTTTCACTTTCTCCCCCTCCCATTAGTTTTTTTTCTAAATTATGTTTTATATTTGTGTTGGGCTCCCCCACCCCAGACTGGGTACTACCAAGGAGCTATATGTGTAGGCATACATGCGTGGACATGTATGCGGGCGCCTGTGGTAACTGATAAAAGCTCCTTGTGGTTACATATATGATGGGCCAAAGACCTATTCTGATACCCCCTTTTTAAAAAAAAAACAAAACTTTTTATTGGTGTAAATTAGGCTTTCAATGTTGTGTGAATTTACTATTCACTAGTGTTTATTTTTGGCTTCTTCATAGGATTGGGTGGAAAATTGAAATAGACGGCGTAGTTCGTGTTGTGCGTACCAAGGTGAGTAAAGCCATGTTTCAATGTATATTTTCAAGAAACTTTGGACCGCCTGCCCTTGGGGAACAACACAGTCCATCAATGGGTCATGCTGGGCTGTGTGGTTCCACAAGTACAGGCGTGTCAAAGTGCTGACCACTGACACCACTCTTCCACTTTGGATCGCCTGCCCTTGGGGAACAACACAGTCCAGCAATGGGTCATGCAGGGTTGTGTGGTTCCACAAGTGCAGGCGTGTCAAAGTGCTGACCACTGACACCACTCTTCCACTTTGGATCGCCTGCCCTTGGGGAACAACACAGTCCAGCAATGGGTCATGCTGGGCTGTGTGGTTCCACAAGTGCAGGCGTGTCAAAGTGCTGACCACTGACACCACTCTGCCACTTTGGATCGCCTGCCCTTGTGGAACAACACAGTCCAGCAATGGGTCATGCTGGGCTGTGTGGTTCCACAAATGTTCCTGGGAAATGAATGAACATGACATCATTAGTGTCTTTACTTAATATGGAATTATTTTTTTTCCACAGATATCTACACAAGAAAAGTATGTAAAGAAGAACAAACACTCCTTTTTTATTTAATTACATTTCATCTTTTATTCCAAAGTTAAATACAATTATATTTCTTCAATAAATGTTTAAAATGAGAAGTTTTGTGTGTTTTTCTTTTAATTATTAGTAAATAAAATGTAATATAAGAGATGCAGTGGAATTGTGTTAGGTCACCCATGGTACAGCAGGGGAACTGTTGTGTCCCTTTTCATCCATGATGATTCAAGCAACTTGGGAAGGATACTCCGCAAGACCTGTGGAAGAGAATAGTATGAGGTTCCAGCTATTGGTAATAGTGTCGCCCTTCTATGGAAAAGACAAGGTGCAAGCAACACTTTTTTGACACTAGCAGGTTACATTGGCCTTTGTGCCAAATGCAACCCTCCGGCACTTGAGCAACTACACATCCAAACATTCCCTGACACAGCGTAAGCATTGGTGTATCAGGGCATGATTTGATGTGCAGTTTTGCAAATCCTGGAGGGATGCACCTTAGACATGCCGGGGTTACTTGGACAAGAAGGAGTTTTGGGCAATATATCTCACCTGAGGGGGGTTGTCTGCTATATGGCAGAGGTTCAGGTCCACATCACAAGTAGGTCGCCCATGCCATGGTACATCAGGGGAACTGTGGTGTCTCTTCACATCCACGCAACTTGGGAAGGATACTCTGCAAGACCTGTGGAAGAGAATAGTATGAGGTTCAAGCTATTGGTAACAGTGTCACCCTTCTATTGAAAAGACAAGGTACAAGCAACACTTTTTTGACACAAGCAGGTTACAGCGGCCTTTGTTCCAAATGCAACCCTCCGGCACTTCAGAAACTACACATCCAAACATTCCCTGACACAGCGTAAGGATTGGTGTATCAGGGCATGATTGGATGTGCAGTTTTGTAAATGCCGGAGGGATGCACCTTAGACATGCCGTGGTTACTTGGACAAGAGGGAGTTTTGGGCAATACATCTCACCTGAGGTGGGTTGTCTGCTATATGGCGGAGGTTCAGGTCCACATCACAAGTAGGATGTCCATGGTAGAGTGGGGTAAACTGCTCCAATACTGGAGTGGCTTTGCAGAAGTGTATCCTGGGTAAAACTGTGGACTCATGGGTACATTCCCCTCAGCAGAGTGAAGAAAAATTATTCTTTTAAAAAATCAATTAAATAATACTTGTGAGTCAAAAAAAGACAAACCAAGTAGATAATCCCTTCAAATATAAACAGATATGCTATTAGCAATCCAAAAAGCAAAAAAAAAGACATTTAAATTTTTTTTTTATTAGATCCCGCCATCAAAGTGAGGTGGAATGAAATTTATGAAATTGCTGTCGAAAAGCACTGTTGTCGAATCGACATTCTTCAATTGAGTATACTTTTGTCAAAAAGCCGCATTTTGGCCATTGCAGACATGTCGAATTTTGAAAATGTCTATTTGAAAAAAGTCGAATCTGAAACGGCAGGTATTTTGACGAAAGTACTGTATTGCATTGACGAATCCAATTCGACATGTTTTTTGGTCGAAAATGTCCCATTTTTCAACTTTCGCTGCAATTCGACCGCAATTACATATGACCCTCTGAGTGTAGTTCTTTTAAAGGAGCTGTTTCAACCAAATCTCAGTTGGTACTCTTTAGGGGCTCCTGGACTCAGTTTTCATATGATACAATAACATGATTCAGATTATGTTTTGTCTTTTTACAGTGTTCATCACAGAGAATATCAGCAGCTCCAAGCTTTTATATTGGCCATTAATGAGATTAACCGTAACCCAGATATTCTACCCAATGTTACACTGGGATTTTATGCTTCCGATTCTTGTGGATGTAAATTGAAAATGACAAAAGATGTTCTGTACATAGTGTCTGGGCACCGTGTGGATATCCCCAATTATGTATGTATGGGACATGGTGAACTAGCCGGTTTTATTGGAGACCTTCATTCTGAAACTACAAATGAAATGGCTCAATTACTGAACTTCTATGGCTATACACAGGTAATGGTGGACAGTATGTTTATGTAATATACACAAAAGTACATTACACATTTGTATAGGTAAATATTACTGTATTGGCAACCATAGGTCTCTGTCAGTGATGTGCGGTGTGGTGAGGCAGGTGAGACAGAGCCCCTTCTGTCATACTAATGTCTGTGCCCTGACTGTACAGTATAAAGTATATGACAAATACAAAGAATGTGGTTAAAATATCTTCTGTGCATTATTCTAATAATTTTTATATCCAAAAATCTGGAGTAAAAAGTCTATGGCAGGTGAGGTAGTGCCCCAACCCCACCACCCCAGCCTATCTTTTCCGCACAACACTGATAAAAACTCACCAAATTTCCAGGAGTATATACTGCATCACCTGTGTATAACGCCCACATGTATATACTAGTGATGAGCGGGTTCGGTTCGTCGGGATCCGAACCACCCCGAACTTCACCTTTTTTTTTACACAGTTCCGAGCAGACTCGGATCCTTCCGCCTTGCTCGGATAACCTACCTCTGAATGTCATCATCCCGTGGTCGGATTCTTGCGAGATTCTTATTCTATATAAGGAGCCACACGTCGCCGCCATTTTTCACTCATGCATTGGAGATGATCGTGAGAGGACATGGCTAGTGTCCTCTCAGTTTCTATGTTCAGTGTGCTGCAAATTGTGCTGCAAATATCTGTGCTCAGTGTGCTGCAAATATCTGTGCTCAGTGTGCTGCAAGTGCAAATATCTACATTCTCTGCCTGAAAAACGCCCCATATCTGTGCTCAGTTTGCTGCAAATATCTGTGCTCAGTGTGCTAATTGCTTTATTGTGGGGACTGGGGACCAGCAGTATTATATAGTAGGAGGACAGTGCAGAGTTTTGCTGACCAGTGACCACCAGTATTATACGTTCTCTGCCTGAAAAAAGCTCCATATCTGTGCTGCATTGTAGTATATAGTAGGAGGACAGTGCAGAATTTTGCTGACCACCAGTATAACTATATATATATATATATATATATATATATATATATATATATATATAGCAGTACGGTACAGTAGTCCACTGCTCTACCTCAGTGTCATCAAGTATACTATCCATCCATGCCTGTGGTGCATTTAAGTTTTCCACAGTTTGCTAACCACCAGTAAATAATATATAGCAGTACGGTACAGTAGGCCACTGCTCTACCTACCTCTGTGTCGTCAAGTATACTATCCATCCATACCTGTGGTGCATTTCAGTTTTGCACAGTTTGCTGACCACCAGTGTATAATATATAGCAGTACGGTACAGAAGGCCACTGCTCTACCTACCTCTGTGTCGTCAAGTATACTATCCATCCATACCTGTGGTGCATTTAAGTTTTGCACAGTTTGCTGACCACCAGTATATAACATATAGCAGTACAGTACAGTAGGCCACTGCTCTACCCTACCTCTGTGTCGTTAAATATACTATCCATCCATACCTGTGGTGCATTTAAGTTTTGCACAGTTTGCTGACCACCAGTATATAATATATAGCAGTACGGTACAGTAGTCCACTGCTCTATCTACCTCTGTGTCGTTAAGTATACTATCCATCCATACCTGTGGTGCATTTTAGTTGTTGTGCGCAGTATATATAGTAGGAGGAAGGTGCATTGCCACTCCTAGATGGGACAGGTGTTTGTGTCGGCCACTTGTGTCGCTTAGCTTAGCCATCCAGCGACCTTGGTGCACCTCTTTTTTTCTTTGCATCATGTGCTGTTTGGGGACTATTTTTTAAATCTGCCATTCTGTCTGACACTGCAGTACCACTCCTAGATGGGCCAGGTGTTTGTGTCTGCCACTTGGGTCACTTTGCTTAGTCACACAGCTACCTCATTGCACCTCTTTTTTCTTTGCATCATGTGCTGTTTGGGGACTATTTTTTTGAAGTTCCATCCTGTCTGACACTGCAATGCCACTCCCAGATGGGCCAGGTGTTTCTGTTGGCCACTTGGGTCACTTAGCTTAGCCATTCAGCGACCTTGGTGCACCTCTTTTTTTCTTTGCATCATGTGCTGTTTGGGGACTATTTTTTAAATATGCCATCCTGTCTGACACTGCAGTGCCACTCGTAGATGGGCCAGGTGTTTGTGTCGGCCACTTGGGTCGCTTAACTTAGTCATCCAGCGACCTTGTTGCAAATTTTAGGACTAAAAATAATATTGTGAGGTGTTCAGAATAGACTGGAAATGAGTGGAAATTATGGTTATTAAGGTTAATAATACTATGGGATCAAAATAACCCCCAAATTCTATGATTTAAGCTGTTTTTGAGGGTTTTTTTGTAAAAAAACACCAGAATCCAAAACAGACCCGAATCCGACAAAACATTTTCAGGGAGGTTTTGCCAAAACGCATCCGAATCCAAAACACGGCTGCGGAACCGAATCCAAAACCAAAACACAAAACCCGAAAAATTTCCAGTGCACATCACTAGTATATACTAATGCACCTGTGTATAATACCCACATGTATATATTGCTGTAACTGTGTATAATACCCACATGTATATTCTGCATCACCTGTGTATAATGCCCACATGTCTATACTGCTGCACGTGCGTATAATGCCAACATATATATACTGCTGCACCTGTGTATAATGCCCACATGTCTTTACTGCTGCACCTGTGTATAATGCCAACATGTATATACTGCTGCACCTGTGTCAGGTCTCTGGGTTTGTCTGTCCCCGGCAGGGGTGCTAGTGGGTCAGTGTTGGTGCGATGTACAAAGCGGGGAGGCATTATGAAAGTCCGGTGCATAAGCGCAGATGTTTATTACACAGGGATCACAGAGTAGATGGCATAGCAGTGAATGATAAACTGAACCCAGGCAATAAAATAACAGTGATTGGTAATTGAATCCAAAACAACTGAAAAGTCTCTTGCAACAGAAATATAAAGTGACTTGATGCTGAATGTGAATGAAATAAACAGAACTCCGGTAAAACTTGAAAAACACACAGTCTCTGAATAACAAAGTCCTTATGGCCACACTAGGCCCAAGCAGGAGACAGTCTCTATGCAATGAGATGATATACTTGCAGAGATGCACAGATGGTAGGCAATTAGCAGTGCACAGGTAATAATGAATGCAACACCTGAGGAGAGTCTCTTACTGCTTGATGAGCTGGTAACCGGCTGTGGATGAAGTCTGAAGAAAACAGGAGAGCTGTAGTGAGATGAGATGACAGGAGGTAACCACGGGGAATCGCTGGAAACAGGAACACAGGAGTCCGGAGAACAAGGCACATCGTATGTGACTCATTGTCTGAGGCAATGTGAGTGAGCTACGGACTGGGAGTTATACCCGTGGCTCTGCAGTGATTGGTCACTGAACTCTGGGTGGAGACACAGTGCTGGATTGCACACCCGGATCAGCTGAGTGCAGGAGTCATGGCAACGACCTCACAGGCAGGACGCCGGCACACAGCAGAATGCACATAGGACCAGATTCAGAGGTACTCAGCAAGGCGGAAGATGACGCTTGCGGTCCATACACACATGCAGCCGCAACTGGGGCCATGACCTCCGGAGGCCCGCACACCAGCGCGCTGGTAGGTGAGACGTAGCAGAGCGCCGATTCCTGACAGTACCCCCTCCTTTATGGGTGGGCACTGAACACCCACGAGGCTTGGCAGGGAAGAGTCTGTGGAAGGCTTGGACCAACCGTGGAGCATGGACATCCGTGGCGTTAACCCAACTTCTCTCTTCAGGACCATATCCAGACCAGTCAATCAGGTATTGCAAATGACCATAACGATGTCGAGAGTCTAAGATCTTTTCCACCTCGTATTCCACGCCCCGATGAGTTTGAACTTTTGGAGCTGCTGGAAGCGTTCTCTGGAAACGATTGAGAATTAGTGGTCTGAGGAGAGAAATATGGAATGAGTTGGGAACTTTCAAAAAAGCAGGCAGTTTTAACTTATAAGCCACTGGGTTAATAACACTTTCCACCGGGAAGGGCCCAATAAACCGAGGAGCAAATTTCATTGATGGAACTCTGAGACGGAAATTTCGGGTAGATAACCAGACTTTGTCGCCTGGTTTTAAACTAGGAACTGCTCGTCTCTTTCGATCAGCAAACATTTTATATCGTTGAGAAGCTTTAAGAGATAAATGAATCTTCTTCCAAATTTGAGCGAACCGCTGAAGAGCAGAAGCAGCCGCAGGTACGTCTATGACGGGTAACTCTTGGAAATCAGGTACTCTAGGATGCTGTCCATAAACTGCGAAAAAAGGAGTTGTATCTGTAGAAGTATGATAACGAAAATTATGAGCAAACTCTGCCCAGGGCAATAATTCTACCCAGTCATCCTGTGAAGAGGAGATATACAGTCTCAAATAAGTCTCAAGCTCTTGATTTATCCTCTCTGTCTGCCCATTTGTTTGAGGGTGATAGGCCGTAGAGAATTTTAGTTTAACTTGTAGCGCAGAACACAGAGCCCTCCAGAACTTGCCCACAAATTGTACACCTCGGTCAGATATAATTTCTGTTGGAAGACCATGTAACCTAAATATTTCGTGACAAAACAACTATGCCAATTTTGGAGCAGAGGGTAACCCCATGAGTGGAATGAAGTGCGCCATTTTTGAAAATCTATCGACTACTACCCAGATGGTGTCATACCCTTTAGATGGAGGGAGATCTGAAATAAAATCCATCGATAGGTGAGACCAAGGGCGCTTGGGAATGGAATTGGGTAACAATTGGCCTGCGGGAGCTTGACGAGAAACTTTATGCTGAGCACATTTGGGACATGAAGCTATAAATTCTTGGATATCTATTTTCATTTGAGGCCACCAATACGTTTGGGACAGGAACTTGAAAGTCTTGAGAACCCCAGGGTGACCATTAAATTTGGACATATGAGCCCTGAACAGGAGATTTGAACGAAGCTCTGGAGAGACAAACATCTTGCCTGGAGGTGGAACTTGCGACACGCCTGTAGCTGCGAAAACCACAGGATTTAATACTGGTCGAGCAGCCTGTTCGGAAGATTCCTCATTTGAGCTCATAGAGCGAGACAAAGCATCTGCTTTAACGTTTTGTGAGCCAGGCCTAAACATTAACTTAAAGTCAAAACGGGAAAAGAATAGGGCCCACCTTGCTTGCCGAGGATTCAGGCACTGCGCAGCTTTCAGGTAAAGAAGGTTCTTGTGATCCGTGTAGATGGTAATAGGAAATCTCGTACCCTCCAGCAAATACCTCCATTCTTCAAGGGCCAATTTGATTGCCAACAGCTCCTGGTCACCGATGGTATAGTTAATTTCAGCGGGTAAGAACCTACGAGAGAAAAACCCACAGGGGTGAGTCTTACCATCAGCGCCCACCTGGGACAGGAGTGCGCCCACGCCAACCGTTGAGGCATCTACTTCCAGGATGAAGGCCTTATTGACATCCGGCTGTTGTAACACAGGAGCTGAAATAAAAGCTTGTTTTATTTTATGAAAAGCAGACAGTGCAGCGTCAGACCATTGGGAAGGATTCCCCCCTTTCCGGGTAAGGCAGGTGATTGGAGCTATTAACGTAGAGAAGCCTTTAATAAACTTTCTGTAGTAATTAGCAAAGCCTATGAAACGTTGAACTGACTTGAGTGTTGTTGGAAGAGCCCAGCTTTCTATGGCTTCCAGTTTAGCTGGGTCCATTTGAAGATCTGTTCCGGAAATAATGTATCCCAAGAAAGTTATTGAAGAAGCTTCAAATATGCATTTGGACAGCTTGCCATACAGATGATTCTGTCGAAGACGTCGAAGAACCTCTTTTACTTGTTGGCGATGATAAACTAAATCACGAGAGAATATCAAGATGTCATCGAGGTAAACTACCACACATTTATACAGGAGATCTCTGAATACTTCGTTGACAAAGTTTTGAAACACGGCCGGGGCGTTACTCAAGCCGAAGGGCATCACTAGATATTCATAGTGGCCGTCACGAGTATTGAAGGCGGTTTTCCACTCATCACCACTTCGAATCCTGATAAGATTATAAGCCCCGCGAAGATCCAGTTTCGTGAAGATGGACGCACCTCTAACTCTGTCGAACAACTCCGTGATGAGAGGTAACGGGTAGCTATTTTTAATCGTGATGTCATTTAAACCCCGATAATCGATACAGGGACGAAGTCCTCCATCTTTCTTCTTGACGAAGAATAATCCAGCACCAGCTGGGGAAGAGGATGGACGGATGAATCCTTTCTGTAAATTTTCTTTAATGTATACACTCATTGCTTGGGTCTCTGGAACTGAAAGAGGGTATGTACGCCCACTAGGCGGCTTGCTCCCTGGAACCAAATCAATGGGACAATCCCACTCTCGATGGGGAGGCAAGACCTCGGCTGCTTTCTCACTGAAGACGTCAGTGAATTCCTGATAGGCCTCCGGAAGACCAGACTGAGACTTTATACTTGAAGACTTGATTGGAAATACTTGAGCCAGACATGACTGATGACAAGAGGAACTCCATGCTGTTAACTGTAACGTAGCCCAGTCAAATTGTGGATTGTGCAATTGAAGCCAAAGCATACCCAGTACGATCTCATAACCAGCTTTAGGTATAACCAGGAACTCAATAAGCTCGGAATGCAGGAAACCTACTCCCAGAACCACTGGCTTGGTTTGCTGAATGATGGAACCTTCAGGAATACGGCTTCCGTCCACGGCAGTGAGATATACTGGACGACACAGTTTAGACACTGGGAGATGAAGTCTATCCACTGCAGCTTGTGTGATAAAATTCCCAGCAGCACCACAATCCACTAAGGCGGACAGAGACTGGAGTCCATCTGGCATTTCCAAAGTGACAGGTAATGTAAGGTCTTGAAAAGAAGGAGCTTTATTCAAGGTCCCTAACTTGACTCCTCCTCTACAAGTTAGGACCTGGCGTTTTCCCGACCGAGCAGGACAGGAAGCAATCAGATGACCAGCAGCAGCACAATAGAGACACAGTCTTTCCTTTAATCTTCTGGACCGCTCCTCAGGTGTTAAACGAAACATGTTTACCTGCATGGGTTCATCAGCAATAATAGGTAGAGACTGTACAGGAGGCATAGCTCGGTGCTTGCGAAGATCACCTCGAGAGCGTTCACAGGCTCGCTCGCGTAAACGTAGATCCAACTTGACGCATAGGGAAATCAGGGCTTCCAGTTGCTCTGGTAAGTCTCGGGTAGTCAACTCATCCTTTATGCGGTCAGAGAGACCATGCCAGAAGGCGGCAACCAATGCCTGGTTGTTCCACTTCACCTCTGATGCCAATGTCTGGAACTGGATAACGTACTGACCCACAGTACGTGTTCCCTGGCGGATCTGAAGGAGGTCTGAAGAAGCAGAGGTCGTACGCCCAGGTTCGTCAAAGATGCGTCGGAATGCGGCAACAAACTCTGTATAGTTATTCAACAAAGCATCTGCTCGCTCCCACAGCGGAGAGACCCAGTTCAGGGCAGAGCCGGCTAAAAGAGAAACAATATAAGCAACCTTTGTTCTAGGTGTTGGAAAGTTCTGTGGTTGCAATTCAAAATGAACCTCGCATTGATTCAAAAATCCACGACACATCTTAGCATTACCATCAAATTTACTTGGAGTAGGTAGATGGATGCGAGACATTGGAACAGGAGCAACTGGAGAGCTAGAAACTGTGGAGCTAGGAACAGGAGCAGAAACTGATGAGGACACTAAAGAAACTGGAGTTGGAAATGACTGTTGCAGAGTATCTAAGCGAGAAGACATTTCTTGCAGAAATTGTATAATCTGCTGCTGCGCAGCCTCTTGACCATCCAGTCGTGACACTAAGCCTTGGAGTGTCCCTGACCCCACACTCTGACCACCGTCCGGGTCCATGGGCCTCAGACAAACTGTCAGGTCTCTGGGTTTGTCTGTCCCCGGCAGGGGTGCTAGTGGGTCAGTGTTGGTGCGATGTACAAAGCGGGGAGGCAATATGAAAGTCCGGTGCATAAGCGCAGATGTTTATTACACAGGGATCACAGAGTAGATGGCATAGCAGTGAATGATAAACTGAACCCAGGCAATAAAATAACAGTGATTGGTAATTGAATCCAAAACAACTAAAAAGTCTCTTGCAACAGAAATATAAAGTGACTTGATGCTGAATGTGAATGAAATAAACAGAACTCCGGTAAAACTTGAAAAACACACAGTCTCTGAATAACAAAGTCCTTATGGCCACACTAGGCCCAAGCAGGAGACAGTCTCTATGCAATGAGATGATATACTTGCAGAGATGCACAGATGGTAGGCAATTAGCAGTGCACAGGTAATAATGAATGCAACACCTGAGGAGAGTCTCTTACTGCTTGATGAGCTGGTAACCGGCTGTGGATGAAGTCTGAAGAAAACAGGAGAGCTGTAGTGAGATGAGATGACAGGAGGTAACCACGGGGAATTGCTGGAAACAGGAACACAGGAGTCCGGAGAACAAGGCACATCGTATGTGACTCGTTGTCTGAGGCAATGTGAGTGAGCCACGGACTGGGAGTTATACCCGTGGCTCTGCAGTGATTGGTCACTGAACTCTGGGTGGAGACACAGTGCTGGATTGCACACCCGGATCAGCTGAGTGCAGGAGTCATGGCAACGACCTCACAGGCAGGACGCCGGCACACAGCAGAATGCACATAGGACCAGATTCAGAGGTACTCAGCAAGGCAGAAGATGACGCTTGCGGTCCATACACACCTGCAGCCGCACCTGGGGCCATGACCTCCGGAGGCCCGCACACCAGCGCGCTGGTAGGTGAGACGTAGCAGAGCGCCGATTCCTGACAACCTGTGAATAATGCCAACATGTATATACTGCTGCACCTGTGTAAAATGCTCACATGCATATACTGCTGCATCTGTGTATAATGCACACATGTCTATACTGCTGCACCTGTGTATAATGCCACATCAACACTCAGGCTCATATATTGTGTGTAAATCTGGCACTGGTACTAGCCAGTGCCTCCTGAGTCATTTAACTCACTGCACGTACCTGGTCACTGTACAGTATGTGGGTATATTTCCTTCATGTGCTGTTTGTAAAGGTTTGTTACTCTCTCTCTCTCTCTCTCTCTCTCTCTATATATATATAGATATATATATATATATGTATATATATGTGTATATATATATATATATATATCACACCAGCAAACACGGCACTCACTGAGTCCTCAATGATAATAAAATCACAATGGAAATAGCCGGTGCCTTCCGATGGTAACAGCTAGCGCTGTGTCCAATAGTATATCCAGAATTACGGCGGCACTCACGGCATCCAATAAAGAAACAGACACAGGTCTGATATCAACGTTTCAATGTTATTACAACATTTTCGTCAGGATCCTGACGAAAATGTTGTAATAACATTGAAACGTTGTTATCAGACCTGTGTCTGTTTCTTTATTGGATGCCGTGAGTGCCGCCGTAATTCTGGATATATATATATATATATATATATATATGTGTGTGTATATATGTGTGTATATATATGTGTGTGTGTATATATGTGTGTATATATATGTGTGTGTATATATATGCAAAAGTCCTCACAAACTCACTCACTCACTTACTGACTCATACCTAATTCTCTTACTTCCCGATATGTTAGGAAGATGAAATGTAACATAGGTATTCTTCAGGTGGGAAATTAGAGTAATTAGAGTTTTAATAAAACTCCCCTAAGGGGATGAAATTGGGGTTGACATATTGACCACAATGAGGTAAATTTTTCCGATTTAACTATTTTCCGACGAAGTGGAAGACTTGCCTCAACTCTATTTAGAAAAGCGACTGATAGGAACACGCTTCTACATGCCTCCAGTCACCACCCGGCACATCTCAAAGAAAGTTTGCCGATTTTGCAATTTATGCGTGTGTTACGTAATAACACCATTAAGGAAGCAACTGAATTACAAAGTAACGAGAAAGTAAACGTTATGTGCATACAGACGTGGAAAAAATCTACAACAAATGCTGATGTGTCCGACACTGTAACCTACAGCGACAACAGATACCTGGTTACAGAAAGCCAAGAATGGCTGTTACTGGTGCCCTAATTGCACCACGTGCAGGTCCTTGATGGTTGGACCGAGTTTTGCTCACCATCATAGTGGGCAACAAATCAAGATCCGACACAGGTTGCATTGTACCATGGATCATGTGATTTACATCATTGTGTGCCCATGTGGCTATTACTGTGAGGGGATGACCACAAGGAACTTCCGCGATATGATGGCCAACCATCGCACATCCATACGTGCGGCACTGGTCACAAAATTGTCTGATAAGCCAGTTGCCCAGCACTTTGCATTGAGGGGACACTGAATTTCTAGTATGAAATGTATGTTGATTGATCACATACCGAAATCGTCATGGGGTGGTGACCGTGAAAGGCTTTTAAGGCAATGTGAAGTAAAATGGATATATGAGCTTGACACCTTGGCCCCATGTGCGTTAAATGAGGCTAATCCATTCAACAATTTTTTAGGATAGGGCTGTATTATTACAATAATATTCCAATGGATAATCAATTATATTGATTTTAGGATATATTGTTGTATTTTTTGTAGTTATGTTTTATGTATGTATTTCTGTATTGTTTTACGTCTTTTATGTTGGTGTTTTCATGGACCCCTGTTTAGTAGAGACCGTGCCATTATGACCTCACTCCAATTATTTTGGAGGATATCAATAGGTCTGGTTGCCTAACAGCGGCTGAACACCGTTGCTCGGATTCTTTATAGCTGTCTGATGCACTTCCGGTCACGTGGGTGCGTTCCACTGACTGTGGAATGCATGTCACTTCCGTTTTCGCGGCTAAACGCTGCGGCTTTGTTTTAGATGTTTATTATGTTTTGAAGTGCTTGTTAGTTATATAAACTTCTCCACATGCGTTAAGATTCCTGGACACCTATATGAGGGACATAGAAATGTTGCTATAGTGTGTATCTTTATGGGTTTTTGCTTTTGCTCTACTTCCTATTGGTAAATGGAGGTGAGTGGATTGTTGCAGGTCTCTGCTATAAATGTGGTCCATGGGTCAGTGTGCATTATGGGCTTCTGGGTTAACACCTGTTGCTGTGTTGTCTGACTTGACAAAGGCTCAGATGAAACCGAAACGTCGACATATTGCTGACATTCTGTCATAGACAGTATTGCTCCTTAATCTCATTTGGAGATGCACCTGTGAGGTACAATAAATTTGCATATAATTGGAATGTGGTGAGTGCCTGTACTTTTCTTTGGCTATATATATATATATATATATATATATATATTTGTGAATATATATATATATATATATATATATTCATAGACAAAAAACCTTACGGTTTCACCTGTCCCATTAAGGCTTCTTACACATGATCTGGCATTTCAGAAACCTGTTGTAACTCTTCCACTCAAACTCCAAAAAGCAATCAAATTCCGATCATTAAGGCTGACGGTTGACGACTTAATGGACGTGTTCCTTGTGCAATACAGATATGGTATGCCATCACAGTAAGTGCAGATTCAGCACTCTCACAGAGTGAGATTGCTGTCACTCACACAATGGTGGAGCTGCTAATTCACAGATTTGTGTGCTCATTGGAATACACACATATATATATATATATGCACCTGAAGGTCTGAGCAGTTTTGTGGTGCTCCCATCCCACACAGTGCCCACAACCATCCCATTCGGTCACCACAACAATCCCACCTTGTTACAACAGCCTTCTCACTCCATACATCCATCTCTTTTAGTATACACATTTAGCTCCCTCAAACATCTTGGTTAATTGCTAAAACTATAATACCCCATCTACGGTCTATGCATCTACACTTACTTCCCCTATACAACCCCATGCTGCTCTGTCTTTCCCAATCCATACTGCTATGTTCTCCCATCTGTGCTAGTCTGTACTAATCTGCACCTTCTGTCTTTCCCCATCTGTGCCTTGTCTGTACCACCATTTCCTTCTCTCTGTGCTGCTCAGTGTTTCCCTCTTCAACATCACTCTGCCTCCTCCAATACATAGCACACTGTCTACTCTCCCATCTTCACCAGTTTTCGAACCCATCTGCATCGTTTTCCCCATCCACACCACTCTGTCTCCCTTCCCATACTTGCTGCTTAATCTACCCCCTATCCACACCACTCTTACCCTATTCATGTAGCTGACATCCTGAAGGTAAGTTTTGTGGGTCACTATTGGGGGGAAGGGGGGTTGCCCTATCCAATCCACCCAAGGATTAGGCCTAGCTGCCACCCCTCAAGGGTAGGTAAAAATACTTATCCCTTCCGATGTTGGGACTGTATTCCCCTCATCCATGCTGCTCTGCCTTCCTCATCCGTGCCATTTCTTTCCATCTGTACTGCTCTTACCCCTCCCACATCTGCACTGCACTTACCCCTCCCACATCTGTGCTGCTCTTTCCCCCTCATCCACATGGCACTGTCCACCCATCCACACAGCTCTGTCTCCTCACCATCTGTGCCACTGTCTTGCCCCCATCTGTTGCACTCTGTTTTACCTCCCCCAATCTGTGGGGGTAATTCAGAGTTGATTGTAGATGTGTTAAATTTAGCAAATCTACGATCTTTTACTCTGACATGTAGGGGGGACGCACAGGGATAGTCCTCCCCGCATGTCAGGCCCTACAGCCCTCCCAGGTATAAAAGCATTGCACGGCGGTGATGCTTTTGTACCTTAAAAGTAGCTCCCTGGCAGCGCAGCTCCTGCGCTCTTAGCAGGCGGATAACCACCGCAGCCCACCCTCAATTGTCCGGAAATGCCTCTGTTATGCTGACCATGCCCCCCTCATTTCCCACAACCGCCTCTGCCTGTCAATCAGGCAGGGTGATTGCAGCCAGTGAGATGCTGATAGCAACTCACTGGGCTCCCGGGGTACGCATGCGCAGTGCAGCCATTGCGCGTATGCACCCCACAAACTAATTCTGACTGCGATTGCTGCCGCTGCAGTCTGATTTACCCCCTGTGTTTATTTGTCCCCCCATCAGTGCTGCTTAGTATTACCTATATCCACACACTTCTGTTCCCCCATTCACACTGCTCTGCTCCTGCCTCCAATCAACAACACTCTTACCTCATCCGAGCAGCTTTGTCTTCCGCTCAGACCTTCAGTTGCATAGACTGCATGTGTGTATTCCAATGAGCACACAAATCTGTGAATTAGCAGCTCCACCATTGTGTGAGTGACAGCAATCTCACTCTGTGAGAGTGCTGAATCTGCACTTACCCACAGGCTGTGATGGCATACCATATCTGTATTGCGCAAGGAACACGTCCATTAAGGCGTCAGCCTTAATGATCGGAATTTCATTGCTTTTTGGAGTTTGAGTGGAAGAGTTACAACAGGTTTCTAAAATGCCAGATCATGTGTAAGAAGCCTTAATGGGACCTGTGAAACCGTAAGGTTTTTTTGTCTATGGAATTTCATTGCTTTTTTTCAATTTATTATTTTAATTCAGAAATGTAATATTTCACTGTAAGAACAAACATTTGGGGCACAATGCGATTTTTCAGGTGTCTAATAAATCGCATCAAATGGCGCGTTTGTAAAGTCTGATTTTTGGGGTAAAAACATGAGTTGCATGCAATGTTTTGCAATTTTTTAGTAAAGGAAACATGCAGTTTTTTATTAATAAAAACATTCATCTTTCAAGACGTTTTCATTACTTTATGCACTTAGCCAGTAGCGTGCATAAGGGTTCATTCTGCATTGATCGCTCGCTAGCAGATTTTCGCTGTCGTGCAAATGCCAAGCCGCCGCCCTCTAGGAGTGTATACTAGCTATGCAGAAGTGCGAACGCTTTCATCGCAGAACGATTACAAAAAAAAATTGTGCAGTTTTAGAGCAGCTCAAAACCTACTCCGCGCTCGCGATCACTTCAGACCATTCAGTTCCGGATTTGACGTCACAAACCCGCCCTGCGTTCGTCCAGCCATACCTGCATTTTTCCTGGCATGCCTGCATTTGTCCGAACACTCCCTGAAAACGGTCAGTTGCCACCCAGAAACGCCCACTTCCTGTCAATCACTCTGCGGCAGCCAGTGTGACTGAAATGCATCGCTAGACCCTGTGTGAAACTACATAGTTTTGTTGTAATAGTACGTCGCGCGTGTGCATTGCGACGCATATGCAGAAGTGCCATTTTTTAGCCTCATCGCTGCGCAGCAAACAAATGCAGCTAGCGATCAACTCGGAATGACCCCCATAGATCAGTATGATCTGTGCATGCTTCTCTTTGGAACAGTAGAGTAATAGTTAAAAATAAAACATGCAGGTCCCCCCAAAAAGCATAATCAGCCCCGGGCTCTTTGAGCCGGTTTTGGTTGCATAAATCCGGGAAAACATTTGACTAGGGTTTCCCCATATTTCAACAATCAGCACCAGGTTCTTGGACCGGTCCTGGCTCCAGAAATATGGGGGACAAAAGAAGTAGGGGTCCCCCGTATTTTTAAATCCAGCACCAGGCTCCACTAGCTAGGGAGGTGAAGCCACAGATGAGGGACACTTTTATACAGGTCCCTGCAGCCACAGCATCACTCATCCCAACTAGTCACCCCTGGCACAGGTTCCCTGGGGGAGTGGGTTCCCTTAAATAAAGGGGTCCCTCCCAGGCACCCAAGGGTCAGGGCTGATAGCAATTAACAGTGTCAAAAAAATTATATATATATATATAGTCTTTTGTTGTAGAACTACAGGTCCCAGCATGCGGGGCATTAAAGGTACCTGTAGTTCCACAACAGAAGAAATATTCAAATAGACACACACTGCGAAAGTATAAAAGTTTATCAAAACACACTTACACACTCACACATACCTACATCCCACGCCACCATTCACGTCCCCTTCTCCAGTAGAATCCATTAGGATACCTGTAAAAAAGAAAAAATATACTCACCAACAATCTGGCGGAGAACGACCCTCTTCATTCCAAGTAGGCATCCACAGGGTTAAAAATAAAAAAAAAACAACGAAACAACCCGGTCCTTGCAACTAAAGGGGATACATGTTTTACACATGTATTCCCTTTCTCCAAATGCCGGGACCCCTCATGACTCCTGTCACTAGAGGACCCGGAAGCCAATCTGGGAGTGCCACGTCATAGCGCACTCCTGATTGGCTGTGCACTCCTGGCCTGTCAATCAGGCCGGGAGTGGTTAGGCCAGGCATGTCCAAACTGCGGCCCTCCAGCTGTTGAGAAACTAAACATCCCAGCATGCCCTGACACAGCTTTAGCATTTTCTGACAGCAAAACTGTGGCAGGGCATCCTTGGATATGTAGTTTCACAACAGCTGGAGGGCCGCAGTTTGAACATGCATGGCTTAGGCAATAATATGATTTTAATTACCTACAGTTAAATCAGTTTTTCGTAGTCCGTAGAGGATGATGGGGTCCACATTAGTACCATGGGGTATAGACGGGTCCACTAGGAGTCACTGGCACTTTAAGAGTTTGAGAGTGTGGGCTGGCTCCTCCCTCTAGGGGACCGTATTTTTAAATCCAGCACCAGGCTCCACTAGCTAGGGAGGTGAAGCCACAGATGAGGGACACTTTTATACAGGTCCCTGCAGCCACAGCATCACTCATCCCAACTAGTCACCCCTGGCACAGGTTCCCTGGGGGAGTGGGTTCCCTTAAATAAAGGGGTCCCTCCCAGGCACCCAAGGGCCAGGGCTGATAGCAATTAACAGTGTCAAAAAAATTATATATATATATATATATAGTCTTTTGTGGTGGAACTACAGGTCCCAGCATGCGGGGCATTAAAGGTACCTGTAGTTCCACAACAGAAGAAATATTCAAATAGACACACACTGCGAAAGTATAAAAGTTTATCAAAACACACTTACACACTCACACATACCTACATCCCACGCCACCATTCACGTCCCCTTCTCCAGTAGAATCCATTAGGATACCTGTAAAAAAGAAAAAATATACTCACCAACAATCTGGCGGAGAACGACCCTCTTCGTTCCAAGTAGGCATCCACAGGGTTAAAAAAAACAACAACAACGAAACAACCCGGTCCTTGCAACTAAAGGGTTTACACATGTATTCCCTTTCTCCGAATGCCGGGACCCCTCTTGACTCCTGTCACTAGAGGACCCGGAAGCCAATCTGGGTATGCCACGTCATAGCGCTCTCCTGATTGGCTGTGCACTCCTGGCCTGTCAATCAGGCTGGGAGTGGTTAGGCCAGGCATGTCCAAACTGCGGCCCTCCAGCTGTTGAGAAACTAAACATCCCAGCATGCCCTGACACAGCTTTAGCATTCTCTGACAGCAAAACTGTGGCAGGGCATCCTTGGATATGTAGTTTCACAACAGCTGGAGGGCCGCAGTTTGAACATGCATGGCTTAGGCAATAATATGATTTTAATTACCTACAGTTAAATCAGTTTCTCGTAGTCCGTAGAGGATGCTGGGGTCCACATTAGTACCATGGGGTATAGACGGGTCCACTAGGAGTCACTGGCACTTTAAGAGTTTGAGAGTGTGGGCTGGCTCCTCCCTCTATGCCCCTCCTACCAGACTCAGTTTAGAAAATGTGCCCAGAGGAGCCAGTCACAGCTAGCGGAGCTCTTCAGAGCTTCTTTAGTTTTATTATTTTCTTAGAGTCATTTTAGACACAGGGAGGCTGCTGGCAACAGCCTCACTGCTTCGTGGGACTAAGGGAGGTGGGTGGGAGTAGTGTAAGCCCCGAGTGGTCTGAACCACTATCTCAGCTGACAGGATATTAGATCCTGAGGGTGCTGATCGCTAGCCACCCCAGTCCTTGTGGGTGCTGCGCGCGTATCCTTGTGGGTGCTGGGTGCCGTGCGCGTGTCCTTGTGGGGGCCGGGTGCTGCGCGCGTATCCTTGTGGGGGCCGGGTGCTGCGCGCGTGTCCTTGTGGGTGCCACGTGCTGAGCGTGTGTCCTTGTGGGTGCCGGGTGCTGCGCGCGTGTCCTTGTGGGTGCCGGGTGCTGCGCGCGTATGCTTGTGGGTCATGGGTGCTGCGTGCGTGTCCTTGTGGGTGCCGGGTGCTGCGCGCGTATGCTTGTGGGTGCCGGGTGCTGCGCGAGCGTGTGTGTGGGTGCCGGGTGCTGCGAGCGCGTGTGTGGGTGCCGGGTGCTGCGCTCGTGTGTGTGGGTGCCGGGTGCTGCGCGCGTGTGTGTGGGTACTGTGTGTGTGTGTGCCGGGTGCTGCGTGCGCGTGCGCGCGTGTGTGTGTGTGTGTGTGTGTGTGTGTGTGTGTGGGTACCGGGTGCCTGTGTCAGGTGCTGCATGTGTGTATGTGAGTTGCTGCATGCCTGTGTGTCAGGTGCTGCATTTTTATATTAGTATGTCAGCTGTGTTGCTTTTGTGTGAGTCAGGTGTTGTGCGTGTGTGTGTGTGTGTGTGTGTGTGTCAGGTGTTTCGAATGTGTATGTGTGTGTTTTGGGTGCTGCATGCCTGTGTGTGTGTGTGTGTGTGTGTGTGTGTGTGTGAGGTGCTGCATGCCTGTGTGTGTGTCAGGTGCTGCATGCCTGATTGTGTGTGTGTGTGTATGTGTGTGTCAGGTGCTGCATGCCTGTGTGTGTGTGTGTGTGTGTGTGTGTGTCGGGTGCTGCATGCATGTGTGTGTGTCAGGTGCTGCATGCCTGTGTGTGTGTGTGTGTTTGTGTGTGTGTCAGGTGCTGCATGCCTGTGTGTGTGTGGCAGGTGCTGCATGCGTGTGTTTGTTTGTGTGTGTGTGTGTGTGTGTGTGTGTGTGTCAGTTGCTGCATGCCTGTGTGTGTGTGTGTTCGGTGCTGCATGCCTGTGTGTGGGCTGGCTCCTCCCTCTATGCCCCTCCTACCAGACTCAGTTTAGAAAATGTGCCCAGAGGAGCCAGTCACAGCTAGCGGAGCTCTTCAGAGCTTCTTTAGTTTTATTATTTTCTTAGAGTCATTTTAGACACAGGGAGGCTGCTGGCAACAGCCTCACTGCTTCGTGGGACTAAGGGAGGTGGGTGGGAGTAGTGTCCGCCCCGAGTGGTCTGAACCACTATCTGCCTGATTGTGTGTGTGTGTATGTGTGTGTCAGGTGCTGCATGCCTGTGTGTGTGTGTCGGGTGCTGCATGCCTGTGTGTGTGTCAGGTGCTGCATGCCTGTGTGTGTGTGTGTTTGTGTGTGTGTCAGGTGCTGCATGCCTGTGTGTGTGTGTCAGGTGCTGCATGCGTGTGTGTGTTTGTTTGTGTGTGTGTGTGTGTTTGTGTGTGTGTGTGTGTGTCAGTTGCTGCATGCCTGTGTGTGCGTGTGTTCGGTGCTGCATGCCTGTGTGAGAGAGCAGCCAGGTCGGCATAGCAAGGGGGCAGGGGAGGGCTGGATGTGGTGAGGAGGTGGTCCGGAGGCGGGACGGAAGCGGAGCAAGGGCGGGACGGGGGCGGGGCAAGGGTGGGGTCTCGCTGACGCTGCTTTAAGCCACGCCCCCCGCTCTGTAATGCCGCGATCTCCTGCATTACACTGCAGGGGGCGTGACTATTCTGCAAGAATCGCGTCATCAACTGCACGGACCACCCACTTTACACACAAAGTGGGTGGACGGGCAGGGGGACCCCCGATTCCGAGAGACTTGCCTGCTCTTCCGTGGGGCCGGGAGGGACACACGATTTTCGGGAGCCTCCCGGCCATTCCGGGAGAGTAGGCAAGTATGGTATATTAGTGTGTCTGATGCTATACCTGTGTGTATGTGTCTGTCAGGTGCTGCTTTTGTGTGTGTCAGGTGCTGCTTTTGTGTTAAATGCCGCTTCCCCCTCCCACACACACATACCGAGATCTCTGGATCTGCTCTCACTCCTGAGGAGCGCTGTCTTCCACAGATGCTGGCAGGTTGTCTTTCCCCTGCCTGTCACTGGCTCTGCTGAAAACGACTGTCAGCATGCACTGCTTGTATGACTGCAGGTCAGTGGTTCCCCTCATACCCCTATATAAAAAATAAATAAAAAGGCGCAGGGGACTGTACGGGGGATCGACACTCAGGGCGCAGGGGACTATACAGTGGGGAAATGCACAGGGCGCAAGGAACTTTGTAGGGGGCGACACAGGGTACAGGGAACTGTTAGGGATGGGTGACACGCAAGGTGCAGGGGACTGTATGGGGGGGCAACATGTAGGGAGCAGGGACTTACTGGGGGACACGCAGAGAACTGTAAGGGTGGGGGTGACATGCAGGGGACTGTACAGGGCAGTCAACACCTGGGACACAGGGGACTGTATAGGGAGGCGTCACGCAGGGAAATGTACAGTGGAGCAAAACGCAGGGCGCAGGGGATTTTACAGGGAGGGGTAAACGCAGGAAACATGAGGACTATATGGGGGAGTTGACACACAGAGCACAGCGGACTGTACAGGAGGTGACACGTAGAGCACGGGACTATACAGGAGATGACACACAGAGCACAGCGGACTGTACAGGAGGTGACACGTAGAGCACAGGACTGTACAGGAGGTGACACACAGGGCTCAGGGAACTGTACAGGAGGTGACACGTAGAGCACGGGACTGTACAGGAGGTGACACACAGGGCTCAGGGAACTGTACAGGAGGTGACACGTAGAGCACAGGACTGTACAGGAGGTGACACACAGGGCTCAGGGAACTGTACAGGAGGTGACACGTAGAGCACGGGACTGTACAGGAGGTGACACGTAGAGCACGGGACTGTACAGGAGGTGACACACAGGGTTCAGGGAACTGTACAGGAGGTGACACATAGAGCACGAGACTGTACAGGAGGTGACACGCAGGGCTCAGGGGACTGTACGGGGGATAGTGACATGCAGAGCACAGGGGACAGTACTGGATGAAATCAACACGCAGTGTGCAGGGGAATGTACTGAAGGGGTGACACACAGGGTGCAGGGGATGGCAACACGCAGGGGAGTGTACAGGGGTAGGGTGACATTCAGGATGCAGTGGACTGTACGTGTGTGTGTGGGGGGTGGCACGTAGGGCACAGTGTCGGGGAAAGCGACGCGCAGGGCACAGGACATGGGGAAAGCAACACGCAAGGTGCAGGGAACTGTGTAGGGGTGACGACATGCATGTAGCGGGGGGCTGTACGGGGAGCGACACCTAGGGTGCAAGGAACTGTATGGGGGGGCAACACGCAGGGGACTGGTTAGGGGTGGATGACACGCAGAGAACTATATGGGGGGTAACACACAGGGACTGTATGAGGGAGCATAACGCAGGGCGCTCTATGTGGGTGTCGACACGCAGGGGATTGTACAGAGGGCAACACACAGGGAGCAGGTGACTAATGGGGGCGACATGCAGGGGACTGTATGTGGGGGGTGACATGCAGGGCGCAGGGGACAGTACTGGGGAAAAGAGACATGCAGGGCGCAGACGTCAGTACTGGGGGAAAGAGACATGCAGAGTGATATGTACTACGCAGGGGACTGTACTGAAGGGGGCACAACAGAGCACAGGGGACTGTACAGGAGGGGCGACATGAAGGGCACAGAGGATATATGTATGGGGGTGGGAGGAGACATAGGGGAATGTACATGGGGCAGCATGCACAGCATAGGGTACTGTACGGGGGGGCACACACGCAGGGGTCGGTACTGGGGGGATGGTGTTACACACAGGGGACTGTATGGGGGGACATGCAGGGCACTGTACAGGACAACACGCAGGGCATAGGAGACTGTATGGGGAGGCGACACAGGGTACTGTATGGGTGGGGGCAACGCGCAGGGGACTACCAGGGTGAGCGACATGCAGGAGACTGTTTGGAAGAGCCATGTGGGAGGGGGGCGACTTGTAACAATCTGGGCAGCACGCACCAGGTGAGAAGGAGCAGGATCAGGCATGGAGTAGTACACCGATGGTCAGCCCTGTTTAGAGTGCTGGGTGCACAGACAAAGATGGAAGGCAGTCAAAGGGGGAGGGCTGTCAATGAACTTATCCAGGCGGCTGCAGGATGGATCAGTGGGGGCGCCAGGCACACAGCATGGGGGGATGAAGCGGGGCTGCCGGGCACACAGCACAGGAGGAGCGGGGAAGCCGGGCACAAAGCAAAGGGGTGGAGCCGAGAACACAGCACGGGGGAGTGGAGGGGTAGGGGGAGCCAGGCACACAGAACGGAGGGTGGAGCCGGGCAACCAGGCATATGGAATGGAGGGCGGAGCAGGGGAGCCAGGCACACACAAAAGGGAGGAGGGGGGGAGCCGGACACACAGCACGGAGGGAAGAGCCGGGCACACAGAAGGGGGGGGAGCCGGGCACACAGCACGGGGAGGCCTGGGGGTAGGGAGAGATGGGCACACGGAACGGAGGGTAGAGCCAGGCACATGGAACGGAGGGTGAAGCGGGGCAGCCAGGCACACGGAACGGAGGGTGGAGCAGGGCAGCCAGGCACATGGAACGGGGGTGGAGGGGGTGGAGTGGGGCAGCCAGGCACACGGAATGGGGGAGAGGGGTGTTGAGGAGCTGGGCACATGGAAGGGGGGGCAGGGGGGAGTGGGCACAAAGACCAGGGGGGAGCCGGGCACACAGCACGGGGGGTGGGGCGCGGGGGAGCCGGGCACACAGCATGGGGGGAAGGGAGTCGAGGACACGGCACGGGGGGGGGGGGTACAAGGCACACAGAACGGAGTGGGAAGCCAGGCACCCATAACGGGGGAGAACGAGGGAGCCAAGAACACAGCACGGCGGAAGAAGCGAGGGGGGGGGCTGCGCACACAGCAAGGGGGGGTAGATGGGGAGGCAGGCACACTGAAGGTGGGGAATGTGGGAGCTGGGCACGGGGGGTGGAGCGGGGGAGCCGGGCATGGAGGTAGGAGCCGGGCACACAGAACAGAGGGAGGGGCTAACTTACCAGGGGATCAGGCCCTGTGGGCCTGCCTACGCATGCACGTTACTGTGGCCTGGGTCCCAGTACCACCCTTTATTCACAAAGGGAGCACAATTTATTCTTAGCCTGATGCCCCCTAATTGACCACAGGCCAGATGCTTGACACTTAGCCACGGGCCTGGTGCCTGCCTATCATGGGGCCTGCTGGGTGACCTGGGACTAATGCCCAGGGTCACCATATTCCCTAATGAGCCACACATACACTAGGGCCTAATGCCCTCTATTACAGGCACAGGCCTAATATTGGCCCCGGGCCTAGTGCCTGCATACTGCGCCCACAGTCCAAAGGCCTGACACTTGGCCACGGGCCTGGTGCCTGCCTTTCATGGGGCCTGCTGGGTATAGGCGTGCCCAGACGCTGACAGGCGGGTGCCGCTCCAGACTTACCTCCACGGCATTATAGTGTTCTCTCACCTGCACTGTCCTGGATATAGACTGCTCACCAGGTGAGCAGTCTATGGGCCGCCCAGGTGAGCAGTCTATATCCAGGACAGGGGAGGTGAGAGAATACTATAATGCCGTGGAACGGGGGAGGGAGTCCGGAGTGGCACCCGCCTGTCAGTGTCTGCGCATGCCTATGCTGCTGGGTGACCTGGGCCTAATGCCCAGGGTCACCTTAATCCCTAATTTGCCACTTACTCTAGGGCCTAATGCCCTCTATTATAGGCAAAGGCCTAATGCCTGATATTGGCCCCGGACCTAGTGCCCGCCTACCGTGCCCACAGGCCTGAGTCCTGACTGATCCCCCACGGGCCTAATGCCTGAACCCTGATGGTCTAGGGAGAAGGGGGGGTGGCGGGCGCCTACCAGTACCGGTGGGAGAGGCACCAGGGGGGAGCTTCGTTAGCTCTTGTGCTTTCCACCCTTGGTGACCTCTCCGGTCCTTCACTCTTCTGCCGCTGGCCCGTCCTGGCAAGCGCCGCCGCCGCCTCTTCTCCACATCCAGCCGACACTGGACATCTTCTATAATGTGGCCGGCGTCTTCTGGCTTCTTCCACGGCCTCAAGAGCACTTTGCCGCTCTTCCACGTGGCCTACTGCGCTGCTCCTCTTCCCCTGCGGCGTCCTCTCTTCTCCAGGTCTAAGCGGCATCTGACATTATGTGGGTGGGGCCTGGGATGCTGCGAGCACTGATTGGCTCGCCGAGGGCGCCCGTGATTGTCCGTCGCTTCTCACAGGCTGCTGAATCGGCGCCAAGTTTGAAGCGCCGCTTCCATGGTGCTACACATCGCCGCTTCTGGTCTGGTACAGGGAACCAATGCACGGTCCCATCACCGGACACCCATCGCCATTGCACAGACAGCGCTGGGGACAGACAAGGTGCCCCTGCGCTGTCTGTTGCCTGGAACTGCAGGGGACACCGATCCCCTGCATACTGCTGCTCGCCCGACGCTGGGAGAGGGCAGAGCGCCGCAACAGAGCTCCACAACAGGGGCAGCCCGGCAGCAGTGATAGACTGCTGCAGCTGCCCCTGAACCTCCTCCCGGCTCCCGCACCACTTCAGCTGCTTCAGTAGTGACAGGGGCAGCCCGGCAGCAGTGATAGACTGCCGCTGCTGCCCCTGAACCTCCTCTCAGTTCCCGCACCACTTCAGCCGCTTCCGTAGGGACAGGGGCAGTCCGGCAGCAGTGATAGACTGCCGCAGCTGCCCCTGAACCTCCTCCTGCTCTGCCGCCCTCTAATTCATAAGACCATTCCCCCTAAGCGAGAGAGGTCGGCCATCTTTGGACACCCATATGAAGCCTTTTAAAGTACACCCCCTGCTGGCGGCCCCTGTGCAGCCGCAACAAATTGAAAAGCCCTATCTTTAAAATGGGGCGTATTTTACTAAATTTAAAAAAACTATAACTTTCTGAAAAACCAGAACACCACAAGGCACTACGCTGGGACATACTCGATCTAATAAAACAAACTCCAAGTCTTTATTTGTCCTCTACATAGAGTTATACCTTCCCAAAAATCTTTCCATAGACTATATGGGAAAACAATCCTCAAAAGCCACACAGGAAGTCACAGAAAAAAACTGACAGTTGAAACTTTAGGTTACTCCCAATTCCTCATTTTTTATTATTTTGCCCTGAAATTTGGCAAGCAGCACTGGGGGATGATTCTACGCGTCCAAACACCATGCCCCCATCTCAGAAGTTCCCTATGGGAGAATTCCGTTTGTTCGATTCAGCCTTAAAATAAGGGCACGACCGTGCCCTTATAATTTGTGAATATATATATATATATATATATATATATATATATACTATATATATATATTTATATATATATACATATGAATGCGAAAGTCCTCTCTCACTTATTCACTCATTGACTGACTCATCACTAATTCTCTTACTTCCCGATATGTTAGGAAGATGAAATGTAACTTATGTTTTCTTCAGATGGGAAATAGGAAAACTACATAATTAGAGTTTTAATAAAACTCCCCTAAGGGGATGAAAATGGGGTTGACATAATGACATCATCACCGAAGCGTGGTTTGCGTTGCGTGAACAATAACTCTCAAATGGACAATCAGATACAAATTTGGATTGAACCTCCAGTGTGTACAATTTAATAAACCACAAAAATGGTCATGTCACTTTTTACTGTATTTGCTACGGGTGCTCCTCGGGTAATGCCAAAAACCATGGATTAATATTTACTTACACTAAAACATCTCAAATTGACATAATTATAGAATTACCGGATTATTAACACTCATTTATATTTACAACAGTGAAAATCAGAAACTCTCATGCGGAGAGTAGATAGAACAGCTAGTGAATTTATTATTTAGATATTTGAAGACTTTAATTGGCTTTAATAATAATAATAATAATAATAATAATAATGATAATAACAATAATAATTGTATTTATATAGCGCTCTTTCTCCAATAGGACTCATAGGCGTTTAACAGATATATAGCATAATATAGTACAGAAATTAATGAAATACAGAACAGCTTCTCATGAAATTCAGAAGCATGGAGATACTAAAGGGACATTATGGAAATGCTTGAGTAATCAGGAAAGCCTTGCATCTACTTTTGAAGGATTCTAAAGTTGGGGTCTCTCGCACTGTGTGGGGAAATGAGTTCCATAGAGTCAGAGCCGCATGACTATAAGCTTGACCCCCGGATGAATTACGGGAGATTCTCGGTTATGCTAAAAGTCCTTCATCTACAGATCGCAGTAATTGAGTGGGGCAGTATGGGATCAGAAGCTGCTTCAGGTACCTTGTGCCCTGGTCATGTAATGCTTTGAAGTTTAGTAAGCCAATCTTGAAGATGATTCGCCATCTTACAGGCAGTCAGTGAAGGAAGTAGAGGATGGGTGTTATGTGGCTAGAACAGTGCTGGTTGGTTAGCAGCCTGACAACTGTACAAATTCCACAATACACTACTGTATACATTATCTTTTCTTTAGTTTTTCATTAAGTTCTTTGTGATACACAAATATTTATAAAACCTAAAACATCTGTAATTTTGAGATATTTTTACACCGTAAAGAAATTCATTCAGTTTTATCCTGTAAAATTTTGATTAGATCAGCTATGGAGCGAGGGACCCGCTGCTCAGTGACCGGATCCTGTATCCCAACTTTTTTCGCACAGTTCAGAACTACATGATACAACATGTGGCCATTGCAAAGTTACTGAGAAGCTTTGGGTGGAACTGGGTTGGAATCATCACATCAGATGATGATACTGGAGAACGGGAGCTAGAACATCTGAGCCAGCAATTTAATAATTATGGAATTTGTATTGAATTCAAAATCAGAGTTCCCCTCTCACTGTTTTATCACAGCCATTCTGAGTTGCAAAATACAACCAGTGAAATTGTTGTTATTTGTGGAACATTTCATAAGGCCTTTCTTAATTTCTTGAGTAAAGCATATTATTATCTTTTGAGGAAGACAATTATTCTCACAGCAACATGGTCACTTGTAACGGAACTTATAAATACTAATATGGGTGACCTTGTGGATTGCAGTTTGGTATTTGCAGCTCCATGGCGTAATATACCTGCATTACAGGAATTCTTATATAGTGTTCATCCATCCAGTCGTCAGTCTGACAAGTTACTGGAAGATATCTGGATTTATTCTCTTAGGTGTTTGTCAGGAAATAATCTGAAGAATATCATCTTTTCATATATTGCCCAGATACATCTTCATAACTGCACTGGGAGGGAGGGTTTTAAGCACCTTATGAATTATTCTGGAGACTCAGCCTCCTACAAAGTGTATATAGCCGTCTTTAGCATGGCACAGGCTTTACATGACATGTACATGGCTTTAAATATGTACGGAGAAAAGCGTGGTTTATCTATCCCCAAATTTCAATATAAGGTAATTAAACAATATAAAATAATCCACCACATATATACAGTATATACTGTATACAATAGAGATGTACAGCGGGCAGTTTTCAAGCTTTGTGTTTCGGTTTTGCTTCTAACTCAACTTTCGTGTTTTAGTTTTGGCTTGGTTTTGCTAAAACCACCCTTTCATGTTTTGGTTTTGGATCTGGACGATTTTTGAAAAAAAAAAAAAAAAAAAAAAATTAACCTCAATAACATTTATTTGCACTCATTTTCAGTCTATACTGAACACCTCACACCTCACAATATTGTTTTTAGGCATAAAAGTTGCACCAAGGTGGCTGTATGACTAATCTAAGTGACACAAGTGTGCGGCACAAACACCTGGTCCATCTAGGAGTGGCATCTGCAGTTGCTACAAGAAGGCACTATTCAAAAACTAGTCTTAAACAACACATAATGCAAAGAAGAAAAAGAGGCGCAATGAGGTATCTGTATGACTAAGCTAAGCAACACAAGTTTGCAGCACAAACACCTGGCCCGTCTAGGAGTTGCACTGCAGTTGCTATAAGATGGCACTATTCAAAAACTAGTCCCCAAACAGCACATGATGCAAAGAAGAAAAAGAGGTACAATGAGGTAGCTGTATGACTAAGATAAGCGACACAAGCGTGCCGTATAAACACGTGGCTTATCTAGGAGTAGCACTGCAGTTACAGACAGGATGGCACAAAAAAAACTAGTCCCCAAATAGCACATGATGCAAAGAAGAAAAAGAGGTGCAATGAGGTAGCAGGATGGCCAAGCTAAGTGACACAAGTGTGCGGCACAAACAACTTCCCCCTGTTGGATACCTTTTAGGGTTAATTAAATTAACCATCTTGTTGCTGTTTGAGTTGTTTTTATGTAACAGAATTAATTGAAAATAGATTTAGCAAAATCAATTAATTATTTATTAAAAAGGCCACGTCCGTATACAGGTTGAGAGGGAACATCCTCTCAAGCCTGGGTCAAAATGCTTCAACAACAGATACACGTAAAAACAATGATTTTTATAACATACCAGTTACGCACCATTCTTATAACCCTCCCATATGAGTTCATTCATCTGAAATACAGTGTTATGCAATATTAGGACAATTGGCAGGAACTAACACGAAGATACTCGTGATCTTCAACTATGTGTCCATATTAGGAATTAAGCTGGACACTATGAGCTTTTCGGATGTGCGTATGTGGAATCAATACTAGCCAACAAAGTTGTTTTTCGTCTTTCTTAGTTTCTACAAAGTTCAAGATGAATCCGCTGTATCATCTAGCTAGAAACAAAATGGATTCTCTTATGCTTTATACTATACTAGTGAATAAAGATCACCTTTGATATTGTGATTATTAGGTGTATACATAATATACTGATAAAGCTAAATATTTATCTTATAACATTCAGTATATATGGGTAAGAGACTCAATACGCAATTGGCGTACGAGGTACTGTAAGGGTACGCACTTAGCGTAGCAGACGCTAGGACGTGGTCGAGACACACGAGCGGCACGTTCGCTCACAGTTATACGCTTGGTATCGAGCACGCTATAGGTGGCCGACTACCATAATGCTATGCTACTAGCGTAGCATACGCTGTGTCCACGAGAGGAACACGAGCGGCGCAGACGCTCACAGAATGACACACAGTAAACCTTGTATGCAACACACTGAAAGGCTATGCTTATACCGTAAACCTTAGTACTGTAATACTGTAATGATATAACGCTTCTTAACCTTGTTAATGTAAAAGCTGCTTGAGCGACTGAGACGCTCAGAATACCCTTAGCAATGTAATAAACACACAATACCTTGTTAGGTTCCAAAACCTTTAAGAGAGAGAGAGACGTTCAATGCAAAGAATATACAGTACAGCTTATACACTACAAAACTAACATTAATACCTAAACAGAGTAACTATACATAAATATACAATAGCGGCACAATCGCAAACAGTAACATACAATGAGAAAGAGTAAATGGCTAACACAGAAGGAGAATGGAATGGCCACAGAGAACTTACACACGTGGGAATGATCGCTAGTGCAGTCCTGGAAACCAGCTCTCAGTTTGTCAATGATGATAACTTTTGTGGAGAGAAGACTGAGCTGGCCCAGGCTGGCTGTCCTTATATACACAACATACAGTAACAATACAATGGTCCCTACAATCTCATTGTTCATTGGACACAGGAATATGTCTTCACATTATAACAAAAGGTCATAGGCTGGTTCGAACAGGTGGGCTGTGACTATTTCAAACTGCTCAGGTGGGAGGGAATATCAGGTTTCCCGCCGCATGGATAATGAACTGCAAATGCAGTATATGTCCATAAACTTCTTATAAACATAACTATATGCAGGAGCGATTAATCTCTTTCTAACCAACACCGGAATGTTACTAATAATATACTCTTCTGTTGGATACTAAACACCACTGCTCAAAACCTGTCTAACCCTTTGTATCATGTAAAGAGGGATCTCTCTGTCCATGAACCAGTTACACTAAACAAACTTACAGATATTATTAAGGGGACCATAACCTATAAAATATACTATTTGGATTAACTATGTAGCGATCGAGACGCCCGCCAGATGCACGCAAACTCTACCGTAAATGCGCATACCACGCGCTGAGCGCACGACTGTGGAGGCGCCGTCACGCAACTGCGAATATGAACACGCACGGGAGAGAATGTACACGTGCAGCAGGCAAGCGCATGGGGTTAGTACAAGGCATCATAGGTCGCTATATTTTTCGACTTTGACAGTCCACCCTTTGGCAGTCACCAATAACTGCCACTTCCTAAACAATTCAAACAGAAAAATATATGTCATCATGTAAATACCTTTTTATGATTGGGTAAAGGGAGGAGAGGAGAAGGTGGGAGAGATATGACCTAGTGAGACAGTAAAAGCATGTGTGTATGAGATCCATGTCTGAGGGGTCATGTATCATCGTGCCGTACGTGTTCTAAATCAAGCTTCAAGGTATTGCGAAGTATACATTTGAATCCTTCTAATCCCGTATTAAGGGTCTGTGTATGGGCTGTCAAACTCTACCGAGCTCTTTTTTGGCTTTTGGTTGCAACAAATGGGGGAGCACATGTAGTTGATGATACATGAATGGGGGGAATATGTGAGTGCTGATATCTGTGTCTATATTCCCTATCGACTATGTGTGTCATTACCTGAAGGTTGTAGAGGTGAAGATAAGAAACGTTATAAATGTAGTCATACAATTATGTGAGTTTAGTATGCATTCACCGATTGGAGTCTTGTCTGATGTCTTGTCTGGATCGTCGTATCTTTACTGTAGCTTTACGGATAATGACAATCGAAAGCTTTTTCAAGTGTCCATAAAATTTTAGTCTCTAAAGTATTGGGTTTTCGTAGAAAGTTAAAGTCACTAAGGATATTGGGTGTCGGTGACATAGTTCATCAATGGTCTGTATAAAAGAGGTTGTCAAATTCTTCTTCCAAGCGGATGTCTTTGTACCTTGGTGGAAAACAAAGGAGAAACGGGTGAAAGAAACGGATCGTGGAATCACATTTTATCACAACATTGTCTCTATCGTTGGGTCATAAATCAAACCAATTGGGATTACAGTGTCCTCGCTCCTCAGACTCATCACTCTAGTACTCCGTTTACACTTCATTAAAGTCCGAACGCATCTAAATATCAAACTGACCAATATGACGACTCCCAGAATACACAAGATAAATTTCCCTACTTCCATGATAATGCCTTGGGCCCATTCTCCTAAACCAGAGAACCAATTTCGTGGGTTCAACCATGACACCCAACCGGTCAGCTCATTACCCACAGCAGCGAGAGTGAGATTGTGTCTCCTTCGGAAATCCCACTTTAATTGCAAAATATCATCCATCTTTTGGTATATGACCTCGACCGGGTCCTCAGTGCTGTTTGTAATATACGTGCAGCACTTTACTCCATACTGAGTCGCTAGGGTGACACAATACCCGCCTGTCACTGCTGTGAGATAATTGAGAATTATCCTATGCTGAACCAGTTCTGTTTTGTAGGCTTGTAGGTCTCTCCCAGTATACCTGAACGTGTCGTCATACATTTCAGTGATATTATCTATCAGGTTCGCAAGCGCGTTTATATACCTAAAGTTTATCACTCCCCTGGCAGTACGAGTGATATCCATCGCGAGGAGGAATTGAATCCCGGTGGATTCATGGATCAGATCAGAGGCATGATGCTCTGTCCTCTCTATCAGGTGCCTTTTAACGATGTGCTCGTAATGAGTGTGAGTATAAGGAGCTTGGGCACCGCAGTGAATTTCTTTCATTTTGTTATGAGATACAGTCATTACTTCTGGCAGTACTTTTCCAATATAACATAATCCCTCTGAGTTTGGGGCAAGCCACTTATACGCCTTTCTCCTGCATATGAAATATGCATCATCGGTGAGAACATATGGGACGGAGTATGTCATAACCATGTTACAAACTTTCCATGTGAAATCTCCTAACCCTAATTCTCCCATCTGTCTAGTACACATATCTGGTTGTATGATATGTGCACAGTATCCTGGTGATACTTCTCCAACTCGCATGGTCCTACTTCCTAAAGTGTACCTATACCGGAAAAATTTCCTATAGTCGGCTATCTGGCGTATAAGTTCTGTGTCTATGGGCATTCTGTCGGCTCTATGTGAAAATGTCATGGTTTGATTACTCCATGACACTTCCCAATTTCCCGGTTTTCGGGGATTGGAAATGTTAAAGCACACTAAGGACCTATCCACATGATATTGGTGGAGCTTCAAACTAGGAGGACTAGAGATATTAAACCTCTTGTCCACCGGCCTCTCACCACTTAACTCAAGTACCTCTCCTACAGTTACAGGGAATGGTACTAGTCCTGGTTTGCTATGACCTTGAGGTACTTGAGAGCATACCCAACAGTCTGTCTGGTTTAACACTTTACCCACTAAGGAGGGATAGTCACCCAACGGATGCCGGTCCATGTTGATATTATAACTGGACTGACATTTCTTGATGCACCCATCCTCAACTATGTTATCACAATGCCTTCAGATGCAATTTTCTTCAGCTAACAATCCTTCACAATTCCTTCTATGGTCAATGCCACCAGATCGTTTTCTGATACTCGCCTTTACTCGATGATTATGTTGCTCTTGGAAATCTACGCCTCCGTTTCTGTCATCAGAACCCATTCCAGATCCTTTCTCAACCTCCATGGTACTCTCACCGAAACAGACTGCTCTGGTCAACATCATGGTCAACAGGAAAATCTGGATCACAGTCTCTTGGGGCAAGTCCATCTTACAGGAGGAAAAGGAGAAGAATGAGAAGGGGGAAGGTAGAAAATGATGGAGATGGGAAGTGGAAAAAACAATAAAAGGGAAAAAAGAAATCTAGCTTGACAACGGCCTCCAATCTTTTTATTCTCAGCGCTCAGGTGCCGTCTCAATCTTCCTGAAACAGACACTCTAGTGATACAACTTCCTCTACCGTCTGTTCTTTATCACGAGACCTCTCTGGATCAGCAACCTTCTTACAATGGGACGAATGGAACCAAGTCTCCCTCTCGGCAACCTTCAAAGCAGTTGTGCTGGTCAATAAGACTTGATATGGTCCTTCCCATCTGTCAATAAGGCAACCTGCGCTTAGAAAATTTTATATCATTACATAATCCGTTTTAAAGAAAAAGAGAAAAGAATTGGACTTGGGGTGGCGCACTATAACTAAATAATCACATCATTAAAATTTAACTTTTATTTGCATCTTATTAAAAGAGCCAAAGAAACTGTGAAAATTTAAAATCAATGTAGACAAATGTGAGACACAGTGTAACATACAGTGTTAAAAACACACTTTCTTTTGATCCACTGTGCTGTGCAGTATTTGGTATCAGTAATATAGTAATTCCAGGTTCTATGACCTTAGTATTAGTTAACTGGTGTGGTCAGGATGTTATTCACTATGTTAAGTATTAAATACAAAGATATCAATTAATCAGTCAAGGATGAATGGATTCCCTAATCTTAATCAGTTGTTTATCGTATATTACACTGTAAGATGGACATGATTTGAACTGCAGCTTGTAGCTGTACTTATAATTTGGAACGCCAATACCTTAGTGCATATCTGGTGTCACTTTGCGTTCTCAGTCTTTGCTGTCAACGCTCTAAGACCTCCTATTGAAAATAATGATAGAACAGTGCTCACTTTCTATGCTATCGGCACTTGAAATAATACCATTATATGCCCATGGCAATTTGCTGGAAAATGATCACTGGCCGGTTAGCATTTAAAACACTGGTTTCTACTGCCCACACTGAGAAGAAAATTCCAAATCACTATCCTAGCACTCTCAGTCTAGCTGTCAGTGCTGTGGAGGACACTAAATGTTGCCCCTGTGAAAAATTAAATAGTTGTCAATTTTGGCTGCTATTCACTATAGCTGCGCTCTCAGTCTTCCGCTGTCAGCGCCTGCAGCTATTTGGTAACTAAAGGATACAATTTGACACTGTGTGGTATGAATACTGTTACTTTCATGAACAGCTTTTATTTCCATTTGACTTGGTTGAAGATTAGATAAAACGAAGTGGTAAATTAACAACAAGTAATAATTGATCTATGGAATCCAGGCTAGGTCCAGACTGAGTGGACAAACAAATTTGAACCATAATTTATGCAAATCAGGATTGGATATGTTTAACTATTTTATACCAATCATAGGGTCTGGACAAGACCAACCTGTATTGAAACAACAAATAACAGGAAACCAACAATAAATTAATGACCTATAATTAATTAGATAGAGAAGCATGATTAAGTATCTCCAAAACAATTGTCCTGAAATACTAGGGATAGAGATAGATTGGATTTATGAGCTATATCAGAATATTGACAGAATGGCACCCTATGCTCCCACGTGTGTAACCTCAGGAGAACCCCTAGAGACTCACATAAGGGTATATGTAGTCTTTATATAAGGTGTCATTTATATGACACACCACATATATATGTACAAAATTGATAGGGACTATTTACAAAGAACTAGTTGGTATTAGAACAGACTATAAAGTCAGGCTTTGTAGGGATCCAAGGTACATATTCATTCCACAAATTAATTTATTGTGTTTTGGAATGTCCAAAACAAGTACTAAACTCGCAGTGCAAGGCACCATATATTCATTATACATGTTTTCATATTTAGTTTACACAACTATGGTTATTCGTTAAGTTATGGGTCATAATTGTACACAAGAACACTTAAAATAATCACACATCACCAGTACGTAATAGTCATCATTATACAATGTATCATCAAATAACACCTTAACCTTCATCTCACCAGGGCACAGTTCACTATAGAGGAGAGCATCACAACATTATATTTAATTAATTAAACACAGGATTTTTTTCCAATGTATTTAGGAATCAAATAATTTTTGTTTTGGTTTTTTTGCATGAGTTAGCACATTTCCACATCACAGTTATATAGTTTCAACACCAAGGGCACAATACGTTTTCACCAATACACTTTATTATTTCATTTCTTTTATAGTTAATAACATATATAATCATAAATCAATTTTTTCAATATAATTCAGTATGTAAATGACATGTATTCAATTTTCTCTCAAAAAGTTGGGTATATTCACTTATTTATTAAGTGTGACATACCAGTTTGGTGGATATTGGTTGTTACCTTTAGTCATTAAAAAATTAAATAATTAAAAAACTAAAAAATAAATAAAAAATTAAAAATTAAAAAATAATAAATATTCCTTGTGTTTCCCCATATATTTTATAACTATAACATCTTTATATAAAAAGAAGGTATATACATAATAAACTACATAGTTCTCTATAATATAAAAGACATGAGGTGCCCGTCTGTCAAATTCTACCATAAAGGTTATAGAACTCCCGGAATTATAAATATGTATTAACATAAGGATTACCAGGAAGCTTAGCTAAAATGGGAGTATAGTGAAGCCCAGCCGAGAGGACTTGTATTTAACATTTATCTCTATCTCTAGCAAAGGTGATCCCGGAGCATTTTCGGTCCGCTCGAGTGACATGACCGGACCGACTGCTCTGCTAGATTACACTAGACGAGAGCCGCATAAGGATAGGCTGAAATCATCAGGTGACTGGGTTCCTGCCTCATGATTGGTTTAGTTAAACAGTGAAAATACGTTCAGGGAAGACACTCTGGTTAGCCCTGACGAAACCAAACTGTGAAACGCGCGTCGGCGATTCACTTTCTTTCCATGTGTTAAACAAAATGTGCAAAGTAGAATCATGTGTGATAGTCAGAGAATTCACTTAGACCAGTCAAATATGTGAAGGATACCTAAGAAGTGTTAGTGCTGAGCAGGATCGTATTACCCTCACAGTTTCAATTAGAGCTGGTTAGGATAACAATTGTATCTACATCTTACAGCGCAAGTAATTTAACCGACAACCACAGTGTGGTTTCGAGCGCAAGTAGTGGAGACACAGCGTGTTGTAATCGAGATATCAGCAGCCTCAGTTAATAGCAGTCTGTTAGATTCATATATGCAAATTTGTATGTTTAGATCAATCAGCACTGTGAAGGATAGTAATTGAATTCCTGTTGTAGTACAGGCTCTTCAATCATCTGTATAGCCTGACTACACGGACAGAATTCAACATTTGTAAACTGCTCAATGCACTTTGTGAACAACATATATTAGAACTCCAAATAAATAAACCAATATCTTTATAGTGCATTTATGATTCAGCCCCACACTGATTGGACCATAAAGGATTGACTCACTCACAGTGTCAGTCCCAATTAATAGAAAATATACTGTCTGCAATATTTATATAAGAATCATACCTTATAAGTGCAGATCGCAAGGGTATAAATAAATACCATTTTTTCATATTTCTATCTATAACATTTATATATACGGGAGGATTTCTGTGAAATGTTATGAATTATTAGTTGATACAGATAATATTTACAAATCAAGATAGTTATATGATATACTCTATACTATCTACACTATTAAATATTTTTAATACACAACAGCTTTAAGCGCTGACAGCAGAGACTGAGAGCGCTAAGATTGACAATTATAGCTGTTCATGAAAAATAACATTATTCACAATTCACAGTCTCAAATTGTATCCCTTCAATATAAAACAGCTGCAGGCGCTGACAGCGGAGACTGAGAGCGCTATGATTGGAAATAAAAGCTGTTCATGAAAGTAACAGTATTCATACCACACAGTGTCAAATTGTATCCTTTGGTTACCAAATAGCTGCAGGCGCTGACAGCGGAAGACTGAGAGCGCAGCTATAGTGAATAGCAGCCAAAATTGACAACTATTTAATTTTTCACAGGGGCAACATTTAGTGTCCTCCACAGCACTGACAGCTAGACTGAGAGTGCTAGGATAGTGATTTGGAATTTTCTTCTCAGTGTGGGCAGTAGAAACCAGTGTTTTAAATGCTAACCGGCCAGTGATCATTTTCCAGCAAATTGCCATGGGCATATAATGGTATTATTTCAAGTGCCGATAGCATAGAAAGTGAGCACTGTTCTATCATTATTTTCAATAGGAGGTCTTAGAGCGTTGACAGCAAAGACTGAGAACGCAAAGTGCCACCAGATATGCACTAAGGTATTGGCGTTCCAAATTATAAGTACAGCTACAAGCTGCAGTTCAAATCATGTCCATCTTACAGTGTAATATACGATAAACAACTGATTAAGATTAGGGAATCCATTCATCCTTGACTGATTAATTGATATCTTTGTATTTAATACTTAACATAGTGAATAACATCCTGACCACACCAGTTAACTAATACTAAGGTCATAGAACCTGGAATTACTATATTACTGATACCAAATACTGCACAGCACAGTGGATCAAAAGAAAGTGTGTTTTTAACACTGTATGTTACACTGTGTCTCACATTTGTCTACATTGATTTTAAATTTTCACAGTTTCTTTGGCTCTTTTAATAAGATGCAAATAAAAGTTAAATTTTAATGATGTGATTATTTAGTTATAGTGCGCCACCCCAAGTCCAATTCTTTTCTCTTTTTCTTTAAAACGTGTTCCATATATTGGCAACAATATATAGAGTGGCAGCACCCCCTGTATGAGACCAGATATATGGCGGTATAATAAAAATAAGGGGAATTTCATTTTTGATTCATACGCAATAGTAAAATTTCAATACTAGTGCAGTAGCTTTTCCCATTCCCTTTTTCCCCCTTTGTTTTACGATTTCATTACATAATCCCCAGGTTCAATGTCATGACAATTACTGTCTGGCAGATCAGGAATCACCAACTTTAAATTATCATTCTGATTCCTTAACTGTTTACTCATCTTAACAAAGTACTTTACGGTTACTTCATTGTTAAATTTCAAATCATCCTGGGGGTTAATCATAACATGAGGTTGTCGACCAAACATAATTTCAAAGGGGGACAGATTAAGAGGGGACCTGGGAGTGGTTCTGGTGCTGTATAGTACGAGGGGCAAAGCTTCTGGCCATGACAATCCAGTTTCTGCCATCACTTTGCTCAATTTATTTTTAATAGTGCTGTTTACTCTTTCCACTTTCGCACTCTCCTGGGGGCGGTACGGAGTGTGCAGCTTACTATTAATTCCCATTAACTTACACATTGCTTGAAAGACATCACCTGTAAAATGGGTACCCCTATCACTTTCAATGATTCTAGAGATACCATACCTACACACAAATTCCTGCACAATTTTCTTTGCAGTAAACACAGCGGTATTTGTGGCCGCGGGAAATGCTTCAACCCAATTTGAGAACACGTCATTACAGACCAATACAAACTTTAAATTTCTACAAGGTGGCAATTGTATGATATCAATTTGTATTACCTGGAAAGGGTCATCTGTAGGAGGGATATGGGATGGCTCTGTTGGTATTGCCTTTCCGATATTCTTCCTCAAGCAGGTGAGACATGTCATCGCTCTTTTACCCGCATGGGAAGAAAATCCTGGGGCGCACCAATAAGCTCTTACCAATTTACACATTCCTTCTTTGCCTAGATGAGTCAGCCCATGTGCCACTTCCGCTAGACTTGGAAGGTATGCTCTGGTGCCACTGGCTTACCCTGTCCATCTGTCCAGAGTCCTGAGGACTCCTGGCCATATCCTTTTGACCTCCAAACTGCCTTTTCCTGTGGGGAACACAAATTTTGCATTTCACACAATTTCTGTGTATTGACAGTACTGAATACCATCAGTTGTGTGATGTCTGTCTGTATGGGGGTACCGGCTGCTGATTTAGCAGCTTCGTCTGCTCGGCTGTTACCAAGTGATACCGGGTCTTGGCTATACGTGTGAGCTTTACACTTGATAACAGCCACTCTGTCGGGTTCCCGTATCGCTGTTAGAAGTCTTTTGATGTGGGCTGCATGCGCTACGGGTGTGCCAGCTGCCGTCATGAAATTTCTGAGGCGCCATAGGGCCCCGAAATCATGGACTACTCCGAAGGCGTACCTAGAATCCGTGTAGATATTGGCTGACTTGCCCTTAGCCAATTCGCATGCTCTGGTTAGGGCAACCAGTTCAGCAACTTGTGCTGAGTGTGGTGGGCCTAGCGGTTCCGCTTCTATGGTACCTTGGCCATCTACGACTGCGTATCCAGTACACAAGTCTCCCGAGTCCGTCTGTCTGTGACAACTACCGTCAGTGTAGAAAGTAAAATCTACATCTTCCAGTGGGTTGTCACTGATGTCAGGCCTTGCCGTGAAATTTTTGGTCAAATATTCCATACAATCATACGTGTCATTGTCCTTACTAAATCCTCCTTCACAATCACTCTCATCCTCCACCCTTTGTTGCAGGATTTAGTGTGCTGCATCTCTTTATTGTAATGTTTACCGGGGCCATTAATGCCAATTCCCATCTTGTAAACCGTGCTGATGAGACGTGTCTGGTTTGGACAGAATTCGGCAAGGCTGACACTGCATGTGGTGTATGAATTGTGAGGTTGTGTCCTAGCACTACATCTTCGCTTTTAGTAACTAGCAATGCTATCGCTGCAACACTTCGCAAGCATGTGGGGAGGGATCGCGCTACCATGTCTAGATGAGCGCTGTAGTAGGCTACCGGCCTGCTGGCATCACCATGCTTCTGGGTTAAAACACCTGCCGCGCACCCAGCACTCTCTGTTCCGTACAGCTCAAAGGGTTTCCCATAGTCTGGCATACCTAATGCTGGTGCCTGCGTTAGGCACTGTTTAAGTCTCTCAAATGCCATCTCAGACTCATCTGTGTGCGAAATCCGATCAGGTTATTTTGATGAGACCATCTCCTGCAAAGGTAGAGCTAGTATGGAAAAACCTGGGATCCAGTTACGGCAATACCCACACATTCCTAAAAACTTTCTAATCTGTTGCTGGGTTTGTGCAGAGTCATGTCACGAATTGCTTGCATTCTATCAGCGGTGAGGTGTCTCAGTCCTTGTGTCAGACAGTGTCCCAAATATTTTACCTTGGTCTGGCATAATTGTAACTTATCTTTGGAAACCATGTGTCCGGTGTCTGAAAGATGAAGCAGGAGTTGTTTTGTATCTCTCAGGGACGATTCAAGCGAATCTGAACACAGCAGTAGGTCATCTACGTACTGTATTAATACTGATCCGCTCTCAGATTGGAAAGACTTTAAACAATCATGCAAGGCTTGCGAGAAAATAATTGGACTGTCAATGAAACCTTGTGGAAAACGAGTCCAGGTGTACTGAACTCCTCTGTATGTTAATGCGAATAAGTATTGACTGTCAGGGTGCAGAGGTACCGAGAAAAAGGCGGAGCAGAGGTCAATCACAGTGAAAAATTTGGCAGTGGGAGGGATTTGCATAAGGATAACAGCTGGATTTGGCACTACAGGGAATTGACTCTCAACTATTTTGTTGATCCCCCTTAGATCCTGCACTAGTCTGTAACCCCTCCCTTCACTCTATTTAACAGGGAAGATGGGACTATTGGCAGTGCTGGATGTCCTTACCAGAATGCCCTGTTGTAGCAAGCGCTCTATTACAGGGTAAACTCCTAACTCCACCTCTGGCTTCAGAGGGTATTGTGGGATTTTTGGAGCTATCCTACCATCTTTTACTTGTACAACTACTGGGGCTACATTTGCCATTAATCCAGTGTCTTGTCCATCCTTGGTCCAAAGTGACTCCGGTATCTGGGAAGTCATTTCCTCTACCTTGGATGGACACCTATTTACAACAACAGTGTGTGACATTAATCTTGTTGGGGAGTCTAGCATATCCTGCACTTCCTGAGCGTGGTTTTCGGGTATGTCCAAGAACACACCTTCAGGAGTACAATATATGACACATCCCATTTTGCACAGTAAATCTCTCCCAAGGAGATTAGTCGGAGCCGATGCAGTTAGCAAAAAGGAATGTTTGGTGTGCAAAGGCCCTATCGTAATCTCTGTTGGTTTGCTTAAAGGATAGTGCTGTACTACTCCTGTTACTCCCATGGCTGGAATTGTTTTACCAGTGGTTCTCATGCCCACTGTTGAATTTGTCACTGCTTTGGCCGCCCCCGTATCTACGAGGAAATTTAGAGATTTACCAGCTACATCAATTGTGACCTCGGGTTCACTTCCAAGGCTCACAATTAATTTCACTGGCTGCAGATTACAGGTGTGGCCCCACCCCTATGGTGTGTGGTGACCTCTCTGCATCGCACTGGCAGCTATTACCTGTGAAGGGGTAAATGGGAACTATCAGAGACTTGCCAGTCTCTTCTTGGGGGAAACCTTCTTGTTTACCCTGCGTGTGGCTCATAACTCCGTCTCTGCGGTCCTTGATCCCATTTTCGTGTGTCATGTCGTTGTCTAGGGGTTTGGTATGATTTTTATGTAGTTCTTAATTTGCAATCTCGTGCAAAGTGTCCCTCTTTTTGACAGGAATAACAGGTTACAACATTTGACTTACCCACAGGGGTCTGAGACTTATGCTGAGGTGGCCTGGTGGTAAGAGCTTGTATACTTACGGCCATCAGCTTATCACTCTGCGACTCCCTGTGTCTGGTGATATTCCGATCATGATCAATAGCGGCCTCTCTCAAAGTAGCCACCGACAAACCTCTCCAACATGGTTGGGTGGTCTGTACCCTCGTCCTCAATGCTTCCTTTAAACCATCCATTAACACAGAAACTACAACTTCTCTATGATTCACATTTATCTTAATGTCTTCTATCCCTGTATACTTAGCCATTTCCTGCAGTGCCCGATGGAAATAATCAGCAGCTACTTCTCCCTCTTTTTGTTTTATGGAGAAAATTTTGTTCCACTTGACAACAGCAGGGAAATATACTCCTAACTGCAGATTGATTCTTTTTACATCATCTTGGTTGTACTCATCCGTAAGGGGTACCTCTTCATCTAATTTACAGTCAGCGATAAATTTCACTGAGTCGATATTGGAGGGTAAACATACCCTCAGCAATGTCCGCCAATCTTTGTTATTGGGCTCTGCAGAATTACCTAGCTCTCTAATGTATCTCTGGCTTGCAACTAGATCTTTCCTAGGATCAGGGAATTCAGACATCATTGATCTTAATTCTGTTTGGGAAAAAGGGCAGTGCATGGCGATGTTCCTGATGGGAGTGGCTCCCGAAGCGTCAGTTTTCCCATTTGGGACCGCAATTACCCTGACAGGATTAAGTTCAATAACGTCATTCTGAGTAGATTCTACAACATGTGGTGTAATGGTTTCTGCATAGTGTACAGTGCCGTACTTACCAGTTGATACGACCTCACCTGTCCCTCCGCTAGGGGTCTTTGATACTACTCTTACGGGTTGGGCCATGCCCACTGTTGTTTCTGCTATGGTGGCTGCTAGAGAGAGTGCCGATATTGTGGTGGGCTCATCCTCTTGGTCGCAATCCTGGGTAAAGTTTAAAACAGGGTACAGCTTGCACGAGTTAGCATTAACATCAATGAATTTAGTTACATTATTTTTAACTTCTATACATTTATTAAGTGCATGTTTATCATACACCAGTGTGCCATTCTCTGTAGCCAATTTGTCTCCTGTTATGTATGGTGGTGGGGGTGCGGTGGCTATCAGTTTCTTGATAGGGTTAGATCCAGCCGCTTGAGCCAATCCTCTTTGTATTTCACCCTCCTGTTGCCATAATTGTAAATAATCATAATGTCTGATCCGCCTCTTTGAGGACATAATTATACATATCCTTCTCCTTAGATTTTGTAACACCTCGGGCTAAAACTGCCTACCCGTGGGAACTTTTCCCCGTCATGCACAGTCATTCTTTCCCATTCATCGCACAAAACCTCAGTGTGTGACCCATATTTTTCACACATGATATACCTTGCCGACCCTATTGGCCGGCTTACTAAATCAACCTGAACCAGGGTTGATCGCCCCCTACCTGAACAACTGGCCCCCATCTTTGCAGGTGTTGCTATCACTACCTCTGACCTTCAAATCAGGGTCTTCAGCGAACCCTTACAAAAACCAAGATGTCCGGGGTAGGCCAATGGTGAAAGTTTACCGAGTACCTTCACACACTCGCCCACGCCGACCAATACGCCCACACACTGCCTTAGCGCTGGCGTTCTCAACCCAGGGCCCCTGCGACCTAAACCTCTATATACTGGAAAGTGTGGGTGTGATCCGAAGAGCACTTACCCTTCCCAGTATCTATCAGTTGCTGGAGAGTTCCTGAGTGACCAGCAAACCTCCCTTAAAATAAAAAAATTACACAAATCACATTAGAATGTACAAATAGCATTTATGACCCCTGGCGTACGCAAATGGTACTGGGTCAAGTTACAAACTAATGCACACAATTACATGCGGTACAATCGTACTGCACATAAGCAACTAATCTTATGTGCGGAACGACCAACGGAATCGAAATTGCGGCTGCAAATTCCTTCAGCAAGAGCTTGATGGCCTATATGGGTATTGCACCAACCCTCCGGGGTTGTGCCTTTTTTCTCTATCTATAGCGGACTTCTTATTCTGCTGTACCTAGACCTCCTGGTCTGTCTGTGACCTCCTGGTCTGTGTCTACAGTAGACCTCCTAATCTGCTATACTCTAATGCTCTATTTATAAGACTAACAAGGGATGCCTCCCAAGCCACCACGTGCTATCACTCGTACGGATGTACCTCTACGAGAACTCGACTTCTAGGTTCCAACTAAAATGAGAAACTTATATATATGCACACACTCTTTCACCTCATATACTCTTCACTTTCGTTTCTGTACAGAAATTCCTTTCATTCAGTATCGCAGTCTAGTCCCAGAGGAGTTGCAACTAGAGAAGGTTCCTTTTAGATTAAAATTTAGGATACTGAGATTAACTTGCGCTATTATCGCGTTGCTTCCGTACCGCCTATTAAAACAATACTATCGTGTGATTTGTATCAAGTGGGCGTATCCGTATGCTTCGTTGCGTAGTATACGCTACGTGCGTTGGCCCTTGCGTCGCGTACGCTAGTCCTGCCCTTTGTTAGGGACACGTGTACACAGGCCAGATGCGTCCACAGTAACACAACTAACACGTTTCTATCAATGCAAATGATCTTTAACTGTAATCATTTACCGAGCACCACACAGATCTCCCTTGTATCTTAGACAAAGCCGTGTGCGTGTTTTACAAATTACTCCCTTACGTATTAATTTTATTTTTAACTACCAATAGCAACAAATCTTTCTCAGCATGTTATCAATGATAAATGGCAACCAGGAGAGTGAGATGTGAAAGTATACAAATGAACAAAATGCAGGTGTGTGTGTGTGTTGCGTATGCAATGTGTATCAAACAGAAATAAACAGTTTTAAAAGACAATAACGTATTGTTATTACCTTCCGGTTCCGGATTCCACCAGCACTTCTACAACTAAGCGAAGCAGATGCTTGTCTGATCAGCACTACCGTATCCCCAACCACCAACACGGATACGAAGGGATACTACCTTCCCGCCCTTTGCTGACAGACAAAGTCTGCTTAGCCTTCGCTAGAGCGGATGTGTGGAGGACGGCCGAGCCCAAAATTGATAAAGCTAAATATTTATCCTAAAACATTCACTATATATGGGTAAGAGACTCAATACGCAATTGGCGTATGAGGTACCATAAGGGTACGCACTTAGCGTAGCAGACGCTAGGCCGTGGTCGAGACGCACGAGCGGCACGTTCGCTCACAGTTATACGCTTGGTATCGAGCACGCTATAGGAGTCTGACTACCGTAATGCTACGCTACTAGCGTAGCATACGCTGTGCCCACGAGAGGAACACGAGCGGCGCAGACGCTCACAGTATGACACTGTTATGCACACCAGTGCCTGCAGGAAAGTACTGGTGTCAGGACTGTTATGCACTCCAGTGCCTGCAGGAATGTACTGGTGTTTGAACTGTTATGCAAAACAAATGGACTTACAGACAGACTGGGGAGTATGACATAACGTACACAGAAGGTGATAGGGTAACAAAATACACACAAAGTGAACAGAGAAGCCCAGAGGCTAAGGAACTGGGTATCTCCCTTGTATTAGAACTGCTCAGATGGGAAAAGCAAGATGTTGTGTTTTAATACGTAGAGAACCCGAAATGCTGTTGCTAAGGGCAACAGCAAAACCCTAAAGGGTTACCAACGGGTGTGGCAGTAAACTCCTTGGTCAGAGATGGAATGATAGACACAAGGAGAGTCTCCACAATCCTAATTCTCACTTGCAGTGCACAGGTTCAGCTTACTGCCACTAAACTGACCCCTGACACCTAGCACAGTGAGACAGGATTAGACAGGCAAGTCTTAGAATACAGCCGCAAACTTGCTAAGTTCACAGAGTAGTAACAGAACCCCAGCAAGCTAAACGACTGACTCCAGTCTTACTGCTAGGTCTGGATTGGCAGAGTGTAATACCAAATCCCCAGGCCTATTTGCAGTAAGCAACAAACAAATACAAAGCTACACAGTACTGGCTAACTTTCAGAAACTGACTAACCAACAAAGATTCAGCAGCATCTGCTTACCCTGAGAAGAGGCCTTATAAAGCAGGTGCTGTCCACGCCCCACTCAGACCTCACAGACTGTGAGCACAAAAAACAGCACCGGATCCCCTGCCATGCACAGAGCCTATAACCACTGCACAGCAAAAGACCCGAACCGCAGTATCAGCTGCGCTCAGGTCACTCCGCTAGCACTTGTCTCCCGGTTGCCATGACGACGTGGCAGCACAGGGCAGGAGACCCTAACAGTACCCCCCCTCTGACGAGGGGTCAAAGAACCCCTACCACCGGGTTTATCGGGGAACTGCGAGAAGAAAGAGCGTATCAGTCTGGGGGCATGAAGATCACAACTACGCACCCACGACCGCTCCTCCGGGCCATACCCCTTCCAGTGCACTAAAAATGACAGCCGACCCCGAACCACCTTGGAGTCAAGAATCCTTTCAACAACAAACTCCCTCTGGCCACGTATCAGAAGAGGGGAAGGTCTTCCACTGGAAGAAGGATTACTAATCGCCCGTTTTAAAAGGGAACAATGAAATGTTTTATTGATACCCAAAGAACGGGGCAGATCTAACTGAAATGCCACCGGATTGATAACCCTGCTGATCTTATAAGGGCCGATGAACCGGGGGCCTAACTTATGAGATGGCTGTCTCAACTTCAAATTCTTGGTAGACAACCAGACGAAGTCTCCTAATTTGAAGCTGCAGGGTCTTTTCCACTTATCAAAAACCCTTTTGGTCACTAATGACACAGACACAAGGGCTTTCTTCACTTTCCGCCAAATACCTCTAAGGACCGAAACCACAGAGGAACAACCAGGCGTGGAGACCAGGGGGTCAAAAGAATTGGCCTTAGGATGATGCCCATACACACAAAGGAAGGGAGAGATCCCTGTAGCAGAGTGAGCCGCGTTGTTATAGGCAAACTCCGCCATGGACAGATGAGCAACCCAGTCAGTCTGACACTTGGAGACATAACACCTGAGGAACTGCTCCAAGGACTGGTTCACCCTTTCAGTCTGCCCATTAGACTGCGGATGGTAGCCTGACGACAAGCTGACAGAAATCTGGAGATCGGAACAAAATGCCCTCCAGAATTTGGCCACAAACTGGGATCCGCGGTCAGAGACCACATCAAGTGGCAACCCGTGGAGGCGCACAACATGCAGCATAAATAATTCAGACAGGCGTCTGGCCGATGGCAGCCCAACCAGTGGAACGAAGTGCGCCATCTTCGAAAACCTGTCAACGACAACCCAGATGGCTGTCATCCCCGAGGATTTGGGCAAGTCCACCACAAAATCCATTGAAATGTGGGTCCATGGCTTAGATGGGATAGAGAGTGGATGTAATGGGCCAAAAGGAACCCCTCTAGGAGTCTTATTTCGGGCACAGATGTCACATGCCTGAACCCACTGATCCACATCCTTAGCCACCGAGGGCCACCACACCGCCCTACATAGCAACTCCCGAGTTCTGGCAATACCCGGGTGACCTGCAGACTTCTTGGCATGGAATTCCAGGAACACTCGCTGTCTTAACCTAGGAGGCACAAACAAAAGACCTACCGGAAGGTCTGGAGGAGCCTGCTCCTGTGCTCTAAGGACTAATGATAAGAGGTCCTGGGTAATGCCCACTTTAACACATGATGGGGAAACAATGGGCAACGGCTCCTCGGTGGTCTCATGGATTGGAGCAAAACTCTGCGAGAGCGCATCAGCCTTGATGTTTTTTGACCCAGGGCGATATGTTATCAAAAAATTAAAGCGAGCAAAAAACAAAGCCCATCGTGCCTGCCTGGCATTGAGACGCTTCGCTGACTCTAAGTATGCCAGATTCTTATGGTCAGTGAGAATTGAGACCACAAACTTAGCCCCCTCAAGCCAGTGTCTCCACTCCTCGAGAGCATCCTTAATAGCCAACAATTCCCGGTTACCCACGTCATAATTCATCTCGGCAGGCGAAAATTTACAGGAAAAGTAAGCACAGGGATGAAGGCGATTATCAGACACTCCCATCTGAGAAAGCACTGCCCCAATACCCATCTCAGAGGCATCCACCTCCACCACAAAAGGACGCTCTGGATCTGGGTGTCGCAGCACCTTGGCCAAAACAAATGCCCTTTTGAGACGGGCAAAAGCCGCTTTAGCCTCATAAGACCAGTGAGCAACATCCGCCCCTTTCTTAGTGAGTGCCACCAAGGGCGCCACTATAGACGAAAATCCAGCGATAAATCGTCTATAAAAATTCGCAAAGCCCAGGAAACGCTGAAGCGCCTTCAAACTAGTGGGCTGCACCCAATCCAGGACTGCCTGTACCTTGGAACCCTCCATTTGGAAACCTTCTGGGGAGATAATATATCCTAGAAATGCGATTTGCTGAACTTCAAATTCGCACTTCTCCAGCTTCGCCCCAAGCCGGTGGTCTCTGAGTTTCTGGAGGACTAAGCGTACATGCTTCCGATGTTCCTCCAGGGAATGGGAGAAGATTAGGATGTCATCTAAGTATACAACTAAGAATCTATCCAAATATTCCCTGAGCACATCATTCATGAAATCCTGGAAGACTGCCGGGGCATTACAGAGCCCAAAAGGCATCACCAAATATTCATAATGCCCTGAGTGGGTATTAAAGGCAGTCTTCCATTCATCCCCCTCTCTTATTCGGATTAGATTGTACGCACTGCGTAGGTCAATCTTAGAAAAAATGGTGGCAGTACGAAGCTGGTCAAACAAGACCGAAATGAGAGGCAGTGGGTATGAGTTTTTAATCGTGATACGGTTCAATTCCCTGAAGTCGATGCAGGGTCGCAACGAACCGTCCTTTTTACCCACGAAGAAGAACCCCGACCCAACTGGAGACTGTGAAGGTCTGATAAATCCCTTAGCCAAGTTCTCCTGAATGTACTCTGCCATAGCCTGAGTCTCAGGACGTGACAGGGAGTACAACCTGCTCTTGGGAAGCTTAGCATTTGGCAACAAATCAATGGCACAGTCATAGGGGCGATGGGGAGGTAGTACCTCTGCAACTTTTTTGGAGAACACGTCCGCAAAATCTGCATAACACCCTGGCAATCCTGGCAAACTTAGCTGCGAGAGCCTGACTGGAAGGCTCAAGCAACTCCTGAAACAATCAGTACCCCAACTAAGAATCTCCCCAGAGACCCAGTCAAATTGAGGATTGTGGGCCCTTAACCAGGGTAACCCCAACACCAATGGGGCAAAAGTACAGACAGTCACATAAAAGGACAATTTTTCAGAGTGTGTGGCTCCAATAAACAAAGAAATCTGGCTAGTGCAAGAGGTAATTTTACCTTGGGATAATGGTTCTCCGTTTAACCCACAAATCTCAATTTCCGATGCCAAGGGTACTAAGGGAACAGAGTGTTTCAGGGCGAATTGGCGGTCCATAAAAACCCTGTCGGCCCCACTGTCCACAAAGGCCTCAGTCTTGACAGTTTGACCGAGGATCTTCAAGGTCACCGGAATGATAAAAGTATTCTTGGGAAATTCTGACTTCTGGCCTGGCAGGATATTTCCCATCACCCTAAGGCCCTGAAGTTTTCCGGCTTTTCTGGGCATGATACTACCACATGACCTTTATTCCCACAGTACAAACACAACCCCTGCTGTCTCCTCCGCGTCTTCTCACGCGAGGAGAGGCGGGTAGCCCCAATCTGCATAGGCTCCACGTCAAATTCCTCAGAGTCTGAGGTTCCCTTGGGAAGGAAGGAAATCTCAGTCTCCCTTTCAAGCCTACGCTCTCTCAGCCGTCTATCCACTAGGATGGATAACTGCATGAGCTGATCCAAGCTATCAGGCAAGGGATATTGTACCAGTTGGTCCTTTATCTGGTTAGAAAGACCTCTTTGGTACTGGTGTCTCAGGGCTGGGTCATTCCACTGGGTATCATGGGCCAACCTCCGAAACTCCGTACAGTAAACCTCAACTGGCCTTCGCCCTTGCTTACGGATCGAAATCTGAGCCTCGGCTGAGGCCGTCTTGTCAGGGTCATCATACAACATGCCCAGTGCCGTAAAAAAAAGCATCAACACTTTTAAGCGACGGACAGTCAGGCTGCAACCCATATGCCCAGACCTGTGGGTCTCCTTGTAGCAAGGAAATCACTATGCCCACCCGCTGAATCTCCGACCCAGAAGACTGAGGCCTAAGCCGGAAGTATAGCTTGCAGCTCTCCTTGAAACAAAAGAACTGCGAGCGATCTCCAGAAAAACGATCCGGGAGATTTACTTTCGGCTCTTTAACCCCTGCAGGTGCTGCTGCTGCGGGAGCTCCGCCAGCAGCTTGGGAGGTGTGCATTTTAATGGACAAATCATTAAATTGTCGAGTCAGGACCTGCACCTGATCGACCACCTGTTGCAACGTATTTTGAGGGGTATGCTCCATATTCCCACAAAATTTCAACAGGAGTATTAGGCTGCTGAATATGTTATGCACACCAGTGCCTGCAGGAAAGTACTGGTGTCAGGACTGTTATGCACTCCAGTGCCTGCAGGAATGTACTGGTGTTTGAACTGTTATGCAAAACAAATGGACTTACAGACAGACTGGGGAGTATGACATAACGTACACAGAAGGTGATAGGGTAACAAAATACACACAAAGTGAACAGAGAAGCCCAGAGGCTAAGGAACTGGGTATCTCCCTTGTATTAGAACTGCTCAGATGGGAAAAGCAAGATGTTGTGTTTTAATACGTAGAGAACCCGAAATGCTGTTGCTAAGGGCAACAGCAAAACCCTAAAGGGTTACCAACGGGTGTGGCAGTAAACTCCTTGGTCAGAGATGGAATGATAGACACAAGGAGAGTCTCCACAATCCTAATTCTCACTTGCAGTGCACAGGTTCAGCTTACTGCCACTAAACTGACCCCTGACACCTAGCACAGTGAGACAGGATTAGACAGGCAAGTCTTAGAATACAGCCGCAAACTTGCTAAGTTCACAGAGTAGTAACAGAACCCCAGCAAGCTAAACGACTGACTCCAGTCTTACTGCTAGGTCTGGATTGGCAGAGTGTAATACCAAATCCCCAGGCCTATTTGCAGTAAGCAACAAACAAATACAAAGCTACACAGTACTGGCTAACTTTCAGAAACTGACTAACCAACAAAGATTCAGCAGCATCTGCTTACCCAGAGAAGAGGCCTTATAAAGCAGGAGCTGTCCACGCCCCACTCAGACCTCACAGACTGTGAGCACAAAAACCAGCACCGGATCCCCTGCCATGCACAGAGCCTATAACCACTGCACAGCAAAAGACCCGAACCGGAGTATCTGCTGCGCTCAGGTCACTCCGCTAGCACTTGTCTCCCGGTTGCCATGACGACGTGGCAGCACAGGGCAGGAGACCCTAACAGACACACAGTAAACCTTATATGCAACACACTGAAAGGCTATGCTTATACCGTAAACCTTAGTACTGTAATACTGTAATGATATAACGCTTCTTAACCTTGTTAATGTAAAAGCTACTTGAGCGACTGAGACGCTCAGAATACCCTTAGCAATGTAATAAACACACAATACCTTGTTAGGTTCCAAAACCTTTAAGAGAGAGAGATGCGTTCAATGCAAAGAATATACAGTACAGCTTATACACTACAAAACTAACATTAATACCTAAACAGAGTAACTATACATAAATATACAATAGCGGCACAATCGCAAACAGTAACATACAATGAGAAAGAGGAAATGGCAAACACAGAAGGAGAATGGAATGGCCACAGAGAACTTACACACATGGGAATGATCGCTAGCGCAGTCCTGGAAACCAGCTCTCAGTTAGTCAATGATGAAAACTTTTGTGGAGAGAAGACTGAGCTGGCCCAGGCTGGCTGTCCTTATATACACAACATACAGTAACAATACAATGGTCCCTACAATCTCATTGTTCATTGGACACAGGAATCTGTCTTCACATTTTAACAAAAGGTCATAGGTTGGTTCGAACAGGTGGGCTGTGACTATTTCAAACTGCTCAGGTGGGAGGGAATATCAGGTTTCCCGCCGCATGGATAATGAACTGCAAATACAGTATATGTCCATAAACTTCTTATAAACATAACTATACGCAGGAGCGATTAATCTCTTTCTAACCAACACCGGAATGTTACTAATAATATACTCTTCTGTTGGATACTAAACACCACTGCTCAAAACCTGTCTAACCCTTTGTATCATGTAAAGAGGGATCTCTCTGTCCATGAACCAGTTACACTAAACAAACTTATAGATATTATTAAGGGGACCATAACCTATAAAATATACTATTTGGATTAACTATGTAGCGATCGAGCCGCCCGCCAGACGCACACAAACTCTACCGTAAATGCGCATACCACGCGCCTGAGCGCACGACCGTGGAGGCGCCGCACGCAACTGCGAATATGCACACGCACGGGAGAGAATGTGCACGTGCAGCGGGCAAGCGCATGGGGTTAGTACAAGGCATCATAGGTCGCTATATTTTTCGACTTTGACAATACGTACTATCCCGTAGTACATATATATAACTGTTAGGCCTTCAGCAGGTTGTCTCTGTCACAGTATTCGACACCCATCTAGGAGTGGATCTGCAGTTAAAGACAGGATGGCACAAAAAAAACTAGTCCCCAAACAGCACATGATGCAAAGAAGAAAAAGAGGTGCAAGATGGAATTGTCCTTGGTCCCTCCCACCCACCCATATGTTGTATAAACAGGACATGCACACTTTAACAAACCAATCATTTCAGCGACAGGGTCTACCACATGACTGAGGCTGAAATTACTGGTTTGTTTGGGCCCCCACCAAAAAAGAAGCAATCAATCTCTCCTTGCACAAACTAGCTCTACAGAGGCAAGATGTCGACCTCATCATCATCCTCCAATTCCTCACCCCTTTCACTGCGTACATCTTCCTCACAGAGTATTATTAATTTGTCCCCACTGGAATCCACCATCACAGGTCCCTGTGTACTTTCTGGAGGCAATTGCTGGTAAAGGTCTTCCCGGAGGACTTTATAATTCATTTTGATAAACATCATCTTCTCCACATTTTGTGGAAGTAACCTCCTACGCCGATCGCTGAAACGGTTACAGGCTGCACTAAACACTCTTTCGGAGTACACACTGGAGGGGGGGGCAACTTAGGTAAAATAAAGCCAGTTTGTGCAAGGGCATCCAAATTGCCTATTTTTTTCTGCCAGTATACAGTACATACGGTACAACCTACTTGGATGCTGTCACTCATATAATTCACCATTCTATCAATGGTGACAGAATCATATGCAGTGACAGTAGACATGTCAGTAATCATTGGCAGGTCCTTCAGTCCGGACCAAATGTCAGCTTTCACTCCCTACTGCCCTGCATCACCGCAAGCGGGTGGGCTAGGAAATCTTAGCCTTTTCCTTGCAGCCCCAGTTGCAGGATAAATTGAAGGAGGAGCTGTTGACGGGTCACGTTCCACTTGAGTTGACAATTTACTAACCAGCAGGTCTTTGCACCTCTGCACGCTTGTGTCTGCTGGTAAGAGAGATACAACGTATTCTTTAAACCTAGGATCAAGCACGGTGGCCAAAATGTAGTGGTCTGATTTCAATAGATTGACCATCCTTGAATCCTGGCAAAGCGAATGAAGGCCTTCAGCCACAAGTCCCACATACTTTGAGGAATTGCTCCATCTTAGCCCCTCCTTCAATTTATCCAGCTGCTTCTGCAAAACCCCTATGAGGGGAATGGCCTGAATCAAGCTGGCAGTGTCTGAACTGACTTCACGTGTGGCAAGTTCGAAGGATTGGAGAACCTTGCACAAGACGGAAATCATTCTCCACTGCTCTTGAGTCAGGTGCATTACCCCTTATTTGCCTATATCGTAGGTGGATGTATAGGCTTGAATGGCCTTTTGCTGCTCCTTCATCCTCTGAAACATATAGAGTGTTGAATTCCACCTCATTACCACCTCTTGCTTCAGATGAGAGTGGGGCAGGTTCAGGTGTGATTGCTGGCGCTACTGTCTTCGGCACGCAGTGGTAGAATGCCGTAAGTGGCCCGCAATTTTTCAGGCTACCGACAGCATTTCCTGAACACCCCTGTCATTTTTCAAAAAATTTTGCACCACCAAATTGTGTGTTCAAAACATGGAACATGCTGGAATTTGCCCAGATGTAATGCACGCACAATATTGGTGGCATTGTCTGATATCACAAATCCCCAGGAGAGTCAAATTGGGGTAAGCCATTCTGCAATGATGTTCCTCAGTTTCTGTAAGAGGTTGTTAGCTGTGTGCCTCTTATGGAACGTGGTGATACATAGCGTAGCCTGCCTAGGAAAGAGTTGGCATTTACGATATGCTGCTACTGGTGCCTCTGCTGTTGTCGCTGCAGGAGGCCATACATCTACCCAGTGGGCTGTCACAGTCATATAGTCCTTAGTCTGCCCTGTTCCACTTGTCCACATGTCCGTGGTTAAGTAGACTCTGGATACAACCACATTTTGTAGGACACCGATGACTCTTTTTCTGACGTCTGTGTACATTCTCGGTATCGCCTGCCTAGAGAAGTGGAACCTAGATGGTATTTGATACCGGGGACACAGTACCTCAAACAATTCTCTAAGTCCCACTGCACTAATGGCAGATTCCGGATGCACCTCTAACACTAACATTGCTGTCAAGGCCTCAGTTATCCGCTTTGAAAAAGAATGACTGCTGTCATATTTCATGTTCCTCACAAAGGACTGTTGGACAATCAATTGCTTACTGGAAGTAGTACAAGTGGTCTTCCGACTTCCCCTCTAGGATAATGATCAACTCCCAGCAGCAACAACAGCAGAGGCGGCAGCAACAGCAGGTGTACCACTAAAGGATCCTATGGAGGAATCCCGATTAGGAGAGTACTCCTCAGTCTTGACAGTGACATGGCCTTCAGGACTATGGACGTTCCTGACTGAGGAGGAAGTTGACGTTGAGGGAGTTGGTGGTGTGGCTTGCAGGAGCTTGGGTACAGAAGGAAGAATGGATTTAGGTGTCAGTGAACTGCTTACGCTCTTACCAAAAGTTTTACAACTTGACACTGACTTCTGATGAATGCGCAGCAGGTGACGTATAAGGGAGGATGTTCCTAGGTGGTTAACATCCTTACCCCTACTTATTACAGATTGACAGAGGCAACAGATGGCTTGACACCTGTTGTCCGGATTTGTGGAGAAATAATTCCACACCAGGTGGCTTTTTTGGCAGTTTGCCCAGGCATCACAATGGGCTTCTTCGTCCCAAGGACAACAGTTGTCTTCCCCGGTGCATGACGTAAACAATCCACATCACCATCAGAATCCTCATCGTCAACTTCCTCCTCAGCGCCAGCAACATCCATATCCTCATCCTGGTGTATTTCAACAGTGACATCTTCAATTTGAACATAAGGAACTGGACTGTGGATGCTTGTTCCAGCACTTGCAGGGAGCGTGCAAATGGTGGAAGGCGCCACCTCTTCCCTTCCAGTGTTGGGAAGGTCAGGCATCGCAACCGCTGACACACTTGGACTATCCTTGGGGATTTGTGATACCATCTCTGAACGCACAGTTCTTTTCTGTGCTCTTTCCAGCTTAAGTCTTTTAATTTTTGTAGCTGGAGGATGAGGGCTTCCATCCTCATGTGAAGCTGAACCACTATCCATGAACATATGCCTGGGCCTCAGCCGTTCCTTGCCACTCCGTGTCGTAAATGGCATATTGGCAAGTTTACATTTCTCCTCAGATTATTTAAATTTCTCTTTTTGGTTCTTTTTACTGAATTGTGGCTTTTTGGAATTTACATGCCCTCTACTATCACATTGGGCATCAGCCTTGCAGATGACGTTAACGGCATTTCATAGTCTATGTCATGTCTAGTGGCAGCAGCTTCAGCACTAGGGGGAAGTGGTTCTTCTTGATTTTTCCCTATTTTGTCCTCCAAATTTTTGTTCTCCATTATTTTTTGGGAGTTACATGAGACAATATGTGGCACAGGAATGACTGGAATGACTGATGAGACAGGACACTACCACTGGTCTGATGCAGCACAACACAATAAGACTGTAAGGGACTTGTGGTTGTTGTTATTATTATTATTATTATTATTATTATTATTATATGGCAGTAGTGGATATATAGCAGCAGCGTATTTCATCACTGGAATGACTGATGAGACATGGCACTACTACTGGTCTGATGCAGCACAACACCACAAGACTGTAAGGGACTTGTGGTTGTTGCTATTATTATTATACGGCAGCAGTGGACATATAGCCGCAGCATATATCATCACTGGAATGACTGATGAGACAGGACACTACCACAATACTGTAAGAGACTTGTGGTTGTTGTTATTATTATTATTATTATTATTATTATACGGCAGCAGTGGAAATATAACAGAAGCATATACAGGTTGAGTCTCCCTTATCCAAAATGCTTGGGACCAGAGGTATTTTGGATAAGGGATTTTTCCGTATTTTGGAATAATTGCATACCATAATGAGATATCATGGTGATGGGACCTAAATCTAAGCACAGAATGCATTTATGTTACATATACACCTTATACACACAGCCTGAAGGTCATTTTAGCCAATATTTTTTATAACTTTGTGCATTAAACAAAGTGGGTGTACATTCACACAATTCATTTATGTTCCATATACACCTTATACACACAGCCTGAAGGTCATTTAATACAATATTTTTAATAACTTTGTGTATTAAACAAAGTTTGTGTACATTGAGCCATCAAAAAACAAAGGTTTCACAATCTCACTCTTGCTCAAAAAAGTCCGTATTTCTGAATAATCCGTATTTCGGAATATTTGGATATGGGATACTCAACCTGTATCATGAGAATGCTGATTTATACACAGGAATGAAAAGATATACATTATACACACTTTAAATACACTTTACCATGGAGCCGCTGCGGCCGCTAAACTTAATACACACTCTACGTACTTTTTATGCTGTCAGCGTACAGAGTCCCGTACCGTGTACGGACTTTGCGTACAAACGCCGCGCTGATGGTACAAAGTACACACAGCACGTACACACCCAATGAATACACTTTAAACCTTATGCAGCAATGCAGTGTGATGCTACTACACTTTAAACCTTAGCAGGGAAAGAAAGACATGACACCAGTCTGTGGCTAAACCACTGGGTTCCGACACCACAGCGTATTATTGCTAAAAGGGGGTTACAATATAAACAATACAATACAACAGAATAATGGCTACATTCAATGGTACATACGTGATTGGATTCGCTGCGCTACCTGTTCCGGTCCTCGGTCATCTTAATAGATAACTTTGTGAGTCTTGTGTCTGACCAGGCCTGCTGCAGGCTCTCTTTATACAATTCATCCAAAACATAACACAATGGATACTGTAATCTCTTTGTCCATTGGACACAGGGATGGTCATTTACAGTACAGGAGAGGTCATAGGTCAGTTTGAATAGGTGGGCGATGTCTGTTCCAACTGCTCTTGTGGGTGGTCTCCTCTGGATTCCCACCGCATACATAATGTACAGTAAATACAGTTTATATCTATATACTGCTCCTACACATAACTATCCGCAGGAACATGCAATCTTTCTCAAACCAACACCGGAATGTTACCCTTAAAACACCCTTCAGCTGGATACCAAACACCACCTTGTAAACTTGTTCTGTCCCCTCCTATCCTGATAAGGTGAATCCCTTTGTTCTGTCACCATTTAAACTGCTGTTACTTTCTGATGTGGTGCAGGGAGACTATGTGTACATTGTGCACTATTTGGATTAAATATGTAATGTGTTTTGATAGCCTTCCATGCGTTCACAAGCTCTACCATAAATACTTATACCATGCGCTGATATGCAGGACCGCGGGAGCGACCATACGCAAATTGCAAATATGCACAAGCACAGCAGAGCAAGTATGCGCACGGAGGCCATCTATGTATAGTTTGTACATGATGTGTGTACTGCAATATTTTTCGACTTTGACAGTCCACCCTTTGGCAGTCATCAATAACTGCCACTATCTAATCACTAAACAGAAAAATATCTACACAATATCTACAGAAGTTTTGGATGGTCGGGGGAAAGTTGTAGGTGGGAAACGTATGAGCTAGTGGGATAGTAGAAAGCATGTATGTATGAATCCATGTCTGAGGGGCAAGTATCATCGTGCCGTATATGTTCTAAATAAGCTTTGAGGTATTGCAAAGTATACATTAAATCCTTCTCATCCTGTATTAAGGGTCTGTAAATGGGCCAACAAACACTACCAAGCTCTTTTCGGCTTCTTGTTCCAACAAATGTTGTGCACATTTAGTTGATGATACATGGAGGGGGAAACATAAGTGAGTGCTAGTATATGTGGATATCACCTGTCGACTATGTGTGCTGTTAACTGGAGGTTGCAGAGATGAAGATAAGACACAGATCTAAAATACATTCACATAAACATTTTGGGTAGGGCTGATGTCATTTCCGGATGGATGTATCTGGGCAGAGAGGGAAACAAAAGAAAAATGGGTGAAAGAAACAGGCCATGAAATTCATTTGCAATCCTTATCATGACACTGTATCTATGGATGGGTCATAAATTAAATCTGCTGCTATAAGAGCACCCTCGCTACTTAGACTCATCAACTTTGTGCCGTGCTTGCGCTGCGTTAGAATTCGAACACACCTAAATATCGAACCAATAATCATGACGACTCCCAGAATACAAAGTAGAAACTTCCCTACACTCATAATAACATTTTGAGCCCACTCTCCTAAACCTGAGAACCAATTTCGTGGGTTCAACCATGAGACCAGCCGGTCAGTTAATTACTCACAGTCGCTAAGGTAAGGTTGTGATTCCTCCTGAACTCCCACTTCAACTGCAAGATATCATCCATCTTTTGATTGATGATCTCCGTGGGGTCGTCAGTACTGTTTGTAATATACGTACAGCACTTCACACCATATTGAGTTGACAGAGTAACACAGTACCCACCTGTCATGGCTGTGATATAATTAAGGACCATCCTGTGCTGAATCAGTTCCTGCTTGTAAGCTTGTAACTCCCTTCCCATATACCTGAAGGTGTCGTCATACATCTCAGTGATATTATATATCAAGTTCGCTAGCGCATGGATATACCTATAATTTATAATTCCTCTGGCAGTACAGGTGATGTCTAATGCGGTGGATTCGTGGATCAAATCAGAGGCTGCGTGCTCTGTCCTATCTATGAGGTGTCTCTTGATGATGTGTTCATAGTGAGTATTAGTATAAGGAGCCTGAGCACTGCGGTGAACGTCTTTCATTTTATCATGGGTTATGGTTATGACCTCTGGCAGTACTCTCCCAATATAACACAATCCCTCTGAGCTCGGGGCAAGCCACTTGTATGCCTTACTCCCACATATGAAATAGGCATCATCTCGGAGAACATAGGGAACAAAATATAACATCACCATATTACAAACTTTCCAAGTGAAGAAACCAATCCCTAAGTCTCCCATCTGCTCAGTACAAGTATCGGGCTGGATGATATGAGCACAATACCCTGGCGATACTTTTCCAACCCACATGGTCTTGCTTCCACGATTATACCTATACCGAAAATACCTCCCACTGTTGGCTATTTGGCGTACAAGTTCAGAGTCTATGTGTGTCCTATCAGCTCTGTGTGAAAAGGTCATTGTCTGGTTATTCCATGTCACTTCCCAATTTCCTGGTTTTCGGTAATTGGCAATATTAAAACACAATAAGGACCTGTCTACATGATACTGGTGGAGCTTCAAACTAGGGAGCCTAGAAATATTGAATTTCTTGTCCACCGGTCTCCCACCCTGTAATTTGAGTACCTCATCTATTGCTAAAGGGTATGGTACTAATCCTGACTTGCTCTCACCTTGAGGTACCTGTGAGCACACCCAGCATTCTGTCTGGTTTAGGATCTTACCCACTAGTGAGTGGTAATCACTCAACGGATGACGGTCCATGTCGATATTAAGGTTGGACTGACATCTATGGATGTACCCATCCTCAACTATATTCTCACAATTCCTACAAATGCAATATTCATCAGACAATAAACCCTCACTGTGCCTCCGTGCTCCCTGACTACCAGAGCGCTTACTGATGCCAGCCTTTACTATAGTGATGCGCTGATCCTGAGATCCTACAAATCCATACTTGCCATCAGAACCCATTCCAGATCCCTGCTCGACCTCTCTGGAACCCTCACAAAAACAAACTGTCCTTATCAAAACCAGAATTACTAACAGAACCCGAAACGCAGTCTCTTGTGATCGATCCATTTCGTTAGGGGAAAGGAGGAAAATAAGAAGGAGAAAAGGAAGGGGGAGGTGAAAAAAAGAAAGTGGTACGACAACCGTTCTAGCTCTTGTTACTTTCTGTGCTCAGATGCCTTTCAACAGTCCTGCCTCTCAACCTTCCCGGAACAGACACTCCAGTGATACAAGATTCTCTACACCTTGCTCTTTGTCATGGGTTATCTCCGGGTCAGCGACCTTCTTGCAGTGGGACGAGTGGATCCAAGTCTCTCTTTTGGTGACCTTCAATGCTGTTGTGCTGGTTAACAAGACTTGATACGGTCCTTCCTACCTGTCTATGATGCAACCTGAGCGTAAGAAATTTCGAATCATCACATAATCCCCAGGTTCAATGTCATGACAATTACTGTTCGGTAGGTCAGGAATCACCAGCTTTAAATTTCTTTGTTGATTTCTCAGCTGCTGGCTCATCCCAACCAAATATTTCACAGTCACTTCATTATTACATTTCAAATCATCCTGGGGGTCTATCATTACATGAGGTTGTCGACCAAAAAGAATTTCAAAGGGTGATAGGTTAAGGGGAGACCTGGGAGTGGTTCTGATGCTGTACAATACTAGTGGCAAAGCTTCTGGCCACGACAATCCAGTTTCAGCCATTAATTTGCTCATCTTGTTCTTAATAGTGCTATTCACTCTCTCCACCTTTGCAGTCGCCTGTGGATGGTACGGAGTATGCAGCTTGATATTAATTCCCATCAGTTTGCATATGACCTGAAAGACTTCATGTCACGATCCAGGTAATTCCTTATCAGTATTTACCTTCCAAATGTCTCCTGAGACTGTCCCAGTGTTCCAAGCATGGATTCCATCTGCACTGTCTGTGTGCAGGACGCTGCATCTCATTGTCTCTAATCTCCTTACTGTGATTCTGGCAGCATCAGGGTTAAGTTTCACATGCAAGTTACAAACAGTCTTTCCCTCCAAATTCAAACATGGGCGCAGCCATGTTTGTTTTCATCACATGTTACTTTTCAGCCAATCAGCTGCACTCTGGTTTCTGCCTGATTACCCAGCAGCTGCACTCTGGTCTCTGGTTAATCAGCCAGCCAATCCCTGTTTCCCAGCTGGTATAAATATCTTGTTTCTGGGGTGGAAAGTGGTCAGTGCTTCAATTGTCTTCAGTGATTCCAGTGTGCAGTTCTTCCATGGACTTTCTCTGCTGTACAGCCTGACTCTGCAGTGTCTACATTGCTCCCTGTGACTGGCAGTTACCTGAGACCGGCTTCAAGCTTCTAGCTTCCAGCGGTGCTCTGCCCTGCCAGTAACCATCGGTGTTCCGCCATCGACCCCAAGTCTCCATCGGTGCTCCGCCATCGATCCCAAGTCTCCATCGGTGCTCCGCCATCGATCCCAAGTCTCCATCGGTGCTCCGCCATCGATCCCAAGTATTTCTCTGAACTGTGATTCCTGTTACCTGTACCAAGTCATCCGTATTCCTCTGAACTGTGTTTAATAAAACCTTTGAACCTTCCTTCGTTGTCTTGGTCACGCCTTCGGGCATTTGTTCTAAAGGTACCCTGTATGTCCAAGAACCTTGTACTGCCTCCCAGGTACACATATACCTCAGCCCCTACAACTGAGGCTTCCTCCTGGTCAGCACCAGCCCTCAGTTGTGACAGTAAGCACTGACCTCATGGATCCGGCCGGAGACCAGGTCCAAGCGACCAGGCCGATGCAAGAACTTGCAGCCCGCCTTGAACGTCAGGAGGCTGCACGGGGCCATGTGATTCTCTGTCTCCAGGACCTCTCCTCTTGGCTGGATGGAATACAAGTAACCCTCTGTGGTTCAGGGGCGTCCAGTGTGCCGACTGCAGTACCTTTGGTGGTATCCCCACCCACCACTCCTGTTTTTGCTCCTTGTCTCCATTTACCGACACCTGCCAAGTTTGATGGTTCCCCAAAAGCCTGTCGGGGTTTCCTAAATCAGTGAGAGATATATTTTGAGTTACAGCCTGGCAGTTTCCCAACTGACCGCACCAAGATTGCTTACGTCATCTCCCTCCTCAGTGGCTCCGCCCTCGATTGGGTATCACCTCTATGGGAGAAGTCTGATGCCCTGCTCTCTTCATACACAGATTTCGTGGCAACCTTCAGGCGCATCTTTGACGAACCAGGTCGTGTGACCTCTGCCTCCTCTGATATCCTCCGGCTACGTCAGGGGACACGAACAGTCGGTAAATATCTGGTACAGTACCAGATCCTAGCGTCCGAACTTTTCTGGAATGATGACACTCTTTACTCAGCCCAAGAAGGGGCGTCTGTGTCTACAGCCCAAGAAGGGGCATCTGTGTCTACAGCCCAAGAAGGGGCATCTGTGTCTACAGCCCAAGAAGGGGCGTCTGTATCTACAGCCCAAGAAGGGGCGTCTGTGTCTACAACCCCAGGAGGGGTATCCAATGTTCAAGCTCTAGTAGGGGCATATGAGTCTTCTCAAAAAGGAGTTTATGATCTGTCAACCCCAGGAGGGGTGCTGGAGAAAACAACCCTGAGAGAGGTGTCTGATTCGTCAACCCCAGGAGGGGTCACCAAAGTTTCAGCCCCAAGGGAAGTATCCAGAGCCAAGTTCCCAGATGGAAATTTTTGTGCTACAGATGCAGTTATGAACTCCAGTTTGCCGTCTTCAGAGAGCACCACCCTGTTGGCATCCAGCATGGACCAGGTCCAGGATGGTCTAACTGAACACTCGGATACAACTCATTCCGGTTCTAACCGGATTCTGACTCCTTCAGTTCCAGCTGATTCAACTGTCTCCAGACTCAATCCGGTTCCATCCGTCTGTCTGAAGATTCCTTCGGTTCCAGCCGATTCCGATATCTCTGGACCCAATCCGGTTCCATCCGTAGGTCCAAAGACCCCTTCAGTTCCAGCTGATTCGAATGTCAATCCGAAGACTCCTCCGGTCCCAGCCGATTCAAGCTTTTCCGGACCCAATCCGGCTCCATCCGTCTGCCCGGATCAGCCTCCTTCAGTTCCAGCCGATTCCAGCATCTTCGGATCTAATCCAGTCCTATCCGTCGGTCCAAAGTCTCCGCCGGCCTCAGCCGGTTCAAGTTTGTCTGGACTCAATCTGGTCTCATCCATAGGTCCAGTACAGTCTCATCTGGTTCCAGCCAGTTCAAGTTCATCAGGATTCAATCTAGATCCTTCCGTTTGTTCAGGTAAAGAATTTATAAGAAGTGTCCTGGGGCCACTCCTAAAGGAGGGGGTGCTGTCACGATCCAGGTAATTCCTTATCAGTATTTACCTTCCAAATGTCTCCTGAGACTGTCCCAGTGTTCCAAGCCTGGATTCCATCTGCACTGTCTGTGTGCAGGACGCTGCATCTCATTGTCTCTAATCTCCTTACTGTGATTCTGGCAGCATCAGGGTTAAGTTTCACATGCAAGTTACAAACAGTCTTTCCCTCCAAATTCAAACATGGGCGCAGCCATGTTTGTTTTCATCACATGTTACTTTTCAGCCAATCAGCTGCACTCTGGTTTCTGCCTGATTACCCAGCAGCTGCACTCTGGTCTCTGGTTAATCAGCCAGCCAATCCCTGTTTCCCAGCTGGTATAAATATCTTGTTTCTGGGGTGGAAAGTGGTCAGTGCTTCAATTGTCTTCAGTGATTCCAGTGTGCTGTTCTTCCATGGACTTTCTCTGCTGTACAGCCTGACTCTGCAGTGTCTACATTGCTCCCTGTGACTGGCAGTTACCTGAGACCGGCTTCAAGCTTCTAGCTTCCAGCGGTGCTCTGCCCTGCCAGTAACCATCGGTGTT